>NW_015170314.1:106892-123835 GCF_001447785.1 Gekko japonicus | reverse complement strand
TGGCTACACTAGGGGGGTGTGGCCTAATATGCAAAGGAGCTCCTGCTACCAGTAGAGCCCATATGCTATTGAAGAATGGAACCTAGATCAAAACACTTGTAGCAAAAGAGCATTTGGCTGCTAGTTCCAGCTATGAACCTGCAGATATTTTTAACAGATTGGAAGCTTTGGGAGGCCAGTGGCGGATACAAAGACAATTCCTTATAACCAGGGCTTTTTTTTGGTAGAACAAGCCCAGCAGGAACTCATAAGCATAATAGGCCACACCCAACAGCAGAAACTCATTAGCATATTAGGCCACACCTATGTGTTCTGGGGAGCCCCGGGCAACCTGGCCCTTGGACAGGCCGGGGAAGACACAGGGAGATTTAAATGCCTCCCCGATCCTTCCAGGGCCCCCCTGGCCTACCCGCCTCGGAGTAGCCGGTGAGGGAGGTCGCTCTCCAGGCCTTCCCTCTGTAGCCAGGCACGCAGAGGTTTTGGTTGTAGTGGGCGTGGCCAACTCGGAAGCCAGCCGGAACTACGTTCCTGTGCGTTCCTGCCCCAAAATAGCCCTGCTTATAATGTTTGCTCTTGCAAATCCTCTGTAGACATTTTCCATGCAGCTACAGTCCCACCTCTCTGGCCTTGCAGTGGTCAGGTGCAGATTATCAGCAGTTCTAGCCTTGCAAACGCAGTCAGTGCATTTCAGACGAAATAATGCTTTATTGTATAGATCAAGATGGGTCGCCGTGTTAGTCGGTCATGACTCACTTCTTTAGATATCTAAAGACAGAGGTCATTTCATAGAAAAAGAGGTGCAGGAGCTCATTAGCATCACTTATTTGCATATGCCACACACCCTGGTATCACCGGAAGTGTGTCAGAAGGCAACACCCACCGCTCAGGCTCCACTGGACTGTTTTGGATTGCTAGCTATGGGGGGGGGGGAACACGTAGATCCTTGTGCTCCTCGTGGCCCGGGCCTGCTAGGAGCCATGGGCGGGGCTTGTTGCATGTGCCCGCCCCCTGGGCTCTTTACTGCCGGAGCTCTGCTCCTGTGCGCTCCTGCAGGAAAGGACCCCTGTCTAAAGATATCTTTAGGTATCTGAATAAGTGAGCAGTGACTCACGGAAGGTCCTCCCCTGCCACATATTTTGTTAGTCTTTGGCTACAATCCAACATAGGTGCAAATGCCAGGTGGATTTAAAGGGCGCGATCAAATGACAACATCTGGGAAGCGCCCCGCAGCCGTCGGCAACCCGTTCTGCTCCGCTGCAGAAGTGGAGTTAAAAGACACCGGGGGAAACCCGGTAGTAAACGGGTTGCGATGGGCCACGGACGGACTTATCGCTCCAGCGCTCTCTCATGGCATCAGGATGGTCTCATCGGGCCATCCTGACTCTGTGCCATTGTCCCCCCCCCATCGCTGTATGCGCATCATTGCAAACTCCATTGGGAGCCCTCAGTGCAGAGGTGTGATTCATCAATCCCTCATTGAAGCGCCTGGGGGGAAAAACGGCACAACCCCCCCCCGACTCACCCGCAGTTGCGTCTGATCACACACTGACGGACTGCGCCCGCAGCTTCAAAGGGAGGTATGACTGTGCAACTGCAGGTCAAATTCCTCTGGAAGAAATAGCCTCGCTTCCCCCCCTTTTTTCGGGCTCCTGTAACGGCAACCTTTAAGGCGCTACTGGACTCTTGCTCTTTTCTACTGCTTTATGGTATGGTTGAGCATGTACGCGTGTCCATCTGTGATGACTGATGGTTTGTAGGGACTTCCTCTGTTGGCGCAGCCAAGTGGGACGTATATTCCCTTCACCCTGTGTTTCAGTGCTCATCGGTGTCGTTTCTCCACACCAGTGTTGTTTCTCCACATTTCCAAGGGCGAGAACATCGGCTTTGCGTCTTGCTGTCCTCTGTAGCCGCAGCTGGTGGTGATGCTTTGGAATGGGCTGACCCACACTTAGGCTTAATCCCACTGTTAAAAGGTCCTTCTGCCCTCAATCACTTGGAAATCATTAAACTTTCTGAGAGCCATCAATTATAAAGAAAACATTTATAAAGTATACCACAGGTGGAACTGGTCCCCAGATAAGATGGCCAAGTGTAATGCATCTTTGTCTAAAAATTGTTGGAAATGTAAAGTGAATGTAGGAACATTTTTTCACATGTGGTGGAGGTGTGAAAGAGTATACAGATTCTGGAAAATGGTGCAGAAGGTGATTGGAGAAATTTTGAGTATAACGTTGACCTTGTCCCCTGAAATTGCTTTGTTGAATATGATTCCAGAATGTTATAAGCAGAACGAAAGATATATCTTAACCTATATATTAACAACTGCTAGAATTTTATTAGCCAAAAATTGGAAGCAAGAAAGACTCCCTACAAGAGAAGATATAATCTGTAAACTATTAGAGGTTGCAGAAATGGATAAGTTAAGCTTAATGTTACAAGGGAAAGATGATAATATTTTTATGCAAGATGGATGTGCCTGTATAAATGGATAAATAAGGTAGGGAAAATATAGACTCAACAGTAGATATATGTAAATTATGTAATTTGATACAATACTGGAAAACTGATAAATAAACTTTATATTAAAAAAAAGTCCTTCTGCTCTCGAGAGCCATGGCGGCAGAGTGAGAGACGGGTTGGAATGCCTGCTCTACCATGGAGGCTCGCTGGGTCACTTTGGTCCAGTTGCACACTCTCAGCCTAATCTACGTCACAGGGTTGTTGTGAGGATAAAATGGAGGAGGGGGGGAAACGAAGTCAAGGGCTCGGGTTCCCAACTGGGAACAAAGGTGTAGTATAAAGAAATGAACCGTCTTCTATGGAACGCATGTGGTTATCTCTAGTTAAGGCAGAGGGACTGATCTTTCGTCTGAGGAGACGAGGTGGGATACAAATGCTCTAAAGAAATATATAAGTCTTCGTGTGTGTGTGTGTGAAGTGCTTTCATGGGCCTTCTGACTTATGGGGACCCTATGACTCAATGGCCTCCAAACGGTCAAGTCTTGCAGGCTGTGGGCCTTTGTGGCTCCCTTGACTGAGGCTCAGGGTGGGTCTTCCTCCCTTTCTGCTGCCTTCCACTTTCCCCAGCATTACTGTCTTTTCCGGAGACTCCTGCCGTCTCATCATGTGCCCAAAGCATGATAGCCTCAGCGGAGTCATCTTAGCTTCTAGGGAGGAGTTCAGGCTTTATGAGACCCCCGTCTCGAATATTAAAACGGCCGGACTGTCAGCCTGTTCCTTGTATACGACTAACACATTCTCCTAGATAACTTGCCCCACCTCCCCAAAGTTGCCCCCTCTCATCTCATCTCTGGGCACTTGGTGAGAGTTTGTCCCGCCTCCCCAGGAACAGTAAAACTGCTTGTGAACGTTCTGTGGCTTTCAGATTCCCGCTGAACCGTCGGAATGTTCCTGAGCATCTTCTGACATCACAAAACTCCGACCTGTTCTCAAAGTCAGCCTCTCCTTGAAGACGGAGGCCTCAGTTTCACTCGTGCCTTCTGGCTCTCCATCCTGTCTGCAAAGTCCCGCCAGGCAGTCCCTTCTAAGCAGTCCATGTTTTTTTCCATTACCTCATTCTAGGCTTAATTATACCCCTATCCCTCCATTGTTTATGGTGGATCATTAACTTTGCCCCTGGACTGGTTTACAAAACTTTACTGGTTTACATAACTTTCCAACATGCTTATCGGTCTTATCTTTTCCCCAGCTTCTTCATCTCCTGTCAAGGGCCATGACATACAGATGAATCCTCGCTCTTTGTCGTGGCAACCGTGGCCAAACGTTTGCTGCAGAAACTCAGGTGAGGCAACAGCAGAGCACTCAGGCAGGTATCTGGCCCACTCCCGGTGGATCGGCAATCTTCACGCTTCGACATTCCAGCACTAAGTAGCTAGGAACGGGTGCTGGCTGGGCCTCGGGGCATTTGGGAGGCTGTTGGAATGATGCCTCGGCATGTTTTGCTCGATTGCAAATGATTCAGAGCAAAGAAGGTGGAAGATGCAAAGGAGGCCAGATTCCAAGGACAGTCATGGAGGGAAAGTCCCGCATCCGAACAGCAAGTGGAAACAGGTGCTTGGGAATGCCGCACCAAATGTCCCCGGTTTAAAAATAGACGTCAGGTCCTGCTTGGAGGAAGGTCTCCTGGCCTGGCATTCCAGGAAGGTGGCCATGCAAGTCTGTCACAAGAAGCACAACGAGAAGTCCAGTGGCATTGGGGGGGGGGAAGAGTACATTTCCTAGGCCGAGGGTTGTCGACCAACAGATGGAGACTGGAGATCTCCTGGAATTACATCAGATCTCCAGACCGCAGAGATCGGTTCCCTCAGAGAAAATAGCAACTCTACATTTAGGTGTAAGGGGCAGCGAAGGAGGCTGAGGCTTTGGCCCAGTGGAAGAGCCTCTGCTTTGCTTGCAGAAGGTCCCAGGTTCTGTCCCTGGCATCTCCAGTTGGAAAAGGACCAGGCAGGAGGTGATGGGAAAGACCCTGGAGAGGAGCTGCCAGTCTGAGTAGACAATAATGACCTTGATGGGCCAATGGTATGATTCAAGTTCATTTGAGTACCACTTCAGGCTGTGGCTCAGTAGAAAAGCCTCTGCTTTGCCTACAGAAGGTCCCAGGTTCAATCCCCGGCATCTCCAGCTGAAAGGACCAGGCAGTAGGTGATGTGAGAGACCTCCGCCTGAGACCCCGGAGAGCTACTGGCAGTCTGAGTAGGTGAAACTGACCTTGATGGACCAGTGGTCTGATTCAGGGGTCATTTCGTAGAAAAAGAGGTGCAGGAGCTCATTAACATAACTTATTTGCATATGCCACACCCCCTGACATCACCGGAAGTGTGTCAGAAGGCAACACCCACCCCTCAGGCTCCGCTGGACTGTTCTGGATTGCTAGCTATTGGGGGAGGGGGAACGTGCAGATATATTCTCGCAGAGGAGGGAGAGCTTGTACCTGAATAAAACTTGGTCTTAAAGGTGCCACTGGACTGTTTTGGATTGCTAGCTATGGGGGGACGGACGCGCAGATCTGCCCTCGCAGAGGGGGGTTTGTATCCAAATAAAACTTGGTCTTAAAGGTGCCACTGGACTATTTTGGATTGCTAGCTATGGGGGGGGGGGGGCGCAGATCTGCCCTCACAGAGGGTGAAGAGCTTGTCCCTGAATAAACCTTGGCTTTAAAGATTCCACTGGATGCATGTGCCCACCCCCTGGGCTCCTTACTGCCGGAGCTCTGCTCCTGTGCGCTCCCACAGGAAATGACCCCTGGTCTGATTCAGGATAAAGCAGCTTGGTGTGTATGAGGAAGGGGGGGTGATCATTTGAAGGGGCAGGATACCTTTGGACAATGAAGAATGATGGAGCTGGCAAGGGGACCATGGCTGGAGGCAGAATATGGTTGCCAGCTCTGGGTTTGGAAGTTCTGGGTTTGAAAGTCCTCCAAGTATTTCCCAACCTGGCGCTGGCAACCCTTGGCCCAGTGACCGTGAAAGAGAGTTATGAGTTGCCATCCAGGGTGGTTCCTGTTGTTACCTTGTCTGACGTAGTTATTACTCAATTATTAGAAAGCATTTTAAGCACGTTGCACCTAAGGCCATTTTTACAAACTTGCCTTTTTTAAAAAAAAACACCCACCACTCGTTCTAAGAGAGAAGCTTTAAAAAGAGGTCTTTCTAATTTTTTTTTTACTGAAAAAATGAGGGAAATTTCTTGCAGGAAATAACCGGGGGGGGGGGGGGGAGGACTGAAAAGTAAAATTTCTTCCTAATTTCCCCCTCCGAAACCTTCAGAGCTCTAGCAATCAGGAAGCATGCCTTCTGCGCATGCCCAGAGAGCCTTTATTCTCAAGCAATACTTCACATATTCCAAACCTGGGGCGCGATACTGAGAGAGGCAAACATCCATGACATAAATTGTCCTCAGGTTAAGCCTAGCAAGAAGAAATAATGAGAACAGTAGAATAGATTTAATCAGTAGTCAAATTATGGAGTTGATCGATATCGCCTTGGCACCTGGTTGTTTTGGACTGTGGCAGGTTTTCATGGCTCATTTTATTCTGCATGATTCTTATGTTATTGTTTTATACGGTTTTATTTTATTTTTACTCTCTGAGCCGCCTTGAACAGGTCTCTGGAAAGGTAGTGTATACATTTTCTAAACATTATTTATTTCTTTACTTCATATACCTCACCCTTCTCCCCGAGGAGGATGCAAAGCATCAGTCTCCTGTCCTCCATTTTGTTCCCACAACAACCCTGTGAGGTAGGTTAGTCTGAGACAGTGTGACTGGCTCAAGGCCACCCAGCGAACTCCCATGGCACGAGTGGGTATTCGAATTGTGTCTCCCAAGTCTCTTTAACCACTATAGAACTGAGTTAGAGTCCCGTGGGGCACCTTTCAGGCCAACCAAGTTTTATTCAAGGTGTGAGCTTTTGTGTGCAAGGCACACTTCGTCAGACAATGAAATGGAATAGCAGATCATACTTGTATATATACAAAGTGGCTTGTTAAATTAGCATGCAAAATAATGAAGATGATTTTTAACAG
This sequence comes from Gekko japonicus, assembly GCF_001447785.1. Lineage (NCBI taxonomy): Eukaryota > Metazoa > Chordata > Lepidosauria > Squamata > Gekkonidae > Gekko > Gekko japonicus. The sequence goes on along the minus strand of NW_015170314.1, from coordinate 117,292 downwards.
ATAAAAAGAACAAGTTTGGTTTCTGGTTGTCAGCTGTTTCGGTTCAACTGGGGGGGGGAACATAGTTGATAAATATGTCAGAACTGGAGATTGATGTGAGAATGCAGTCATTTTATCCTATCCATCTCCTTTCTAGCATGGAGGCAAACTTTAACCACCAAGCCAAAATGAAGACGTGAGCCGTGACTCACGAAAGCTCCTCCCCTGCCACAAATGTTGTCAGTCTTTCAGGTGCTCCTGGACTCTTGCTCTTTTCCACTGCTACAGACAGACTAACACGGCTGCCCGTCTTGATCTATCTCTACCCATCCATGCCACACTGGCTGGCTGTCGACTATATGGGTGCCTTTCAGAGTGACTTAAGCAAAAGACAAAATAAAACGAAGACCTTTGCCCCCAGGAGATTGTCACCAACTGTTTCCCATCTGCATGGGGACAGGGCCGGCTCGCCCGCTAGGTGAACTAGGTGCTCGCCTAGGGCGAGTTGGCCCTCAGGGGCGCCAAACTGCGCCCCCCTGCCACCCTAACCGGTGAGAGAAGTCTCTGCCCGGCCGCCCGCCCCTCTCTCTCTGCGCCCGGCCGGGGTGGAGGAGGCAGTGCCGCAGCTTGCCTGCCCTCCCCCCTCAGGGGGGAGGAGGCAGAGGTGGCATGGCGGTGGCCAGTGGGCGACTGCCGCTGCCATGGGAAGGGACCAGGGAGGGGAGCAGGGCCCCGTGGCAGCTGAGCCCCCCCTCCTGGCGAGAGAGGGAAAAAAGGCGGTGGGGATCGAGGGTCTCTGCCCGCCCCCCCTCTGCGGTGCCCGGCCGGGGTGGAGGAGGCAGCGCCGCAGCTCACCCGCCCTCCCCCTCCCCCCTGGGGGGGAGGAGGCGGCAGCAGCAAAAGGGTCTCCAGGCCCCACCGGGAGGTTGGCATCTGCGCCTCGCCTAGGGCACAGAAACACCTCGAGCCGGCCCTGCATGGGGATCGTCCCTTAGTGGCGCATTGTTGTTCACACCTGCCTTTTCTAACAGCTCTGTGGCTCGACTGAGGGCGTGAGAAGTGTTTGGAGGACAGAGTTGTCGGGGAACAGAGAGAGAGAGAGAGAGAGAGCAAAGCCATTGGCACACACTCAAGTTGGTTGGGGAAAACAAGAGAGCACATTTGGGAGATGACGCAAGAGGGCACTCTCCTGTCTTTCTCTTCCCGTCTCCTGGGGCAGTTTCACTGGATACCTCCGCATCACAACCTCGCCCTGTCTGAGCAGTCAGATACCTGAAGGAGGGAGACCTCGAGACAGAGACAAGGTCTCGGGGATAGGACAAGCGAGAGACAACATCCAAAGGAACGACCGGCCGTCCTTGGCACAGGGCTCCACGGGTTCGAACCTGCCCCGTCACATTCCACAGATGAAGGGTTAGATTGGAGTCCAGTCGCGCCTCAGAGGCCAAGGAGAGTTTCAGGGTAGAAGCTTTCGAGATTCGGTGCCTCGAACGGGACTCGGATCTGTTCTTCTGAGCACCAACATGACTGCCCTTTGAGGCTGTTCCACAGATGAACATGGTTGGTTGTTACTCGCAACCAGGGCTCTTTTTGTAGAAAAAGCCCAGCAGGAACTCATTAGCATAATAGGCCACACCCAACACCAGGAACTCATTAGCATATTGGGCCACACCCCTGACAGCACCGCTCATTAGGCCACACCCCCATGTTACCAGAAGTGTGCTCATCCAGCCACACCCACCTTTTGCTTCTTATTCTGTTTCCCTTGTTGTCAAAACCCAGGGCCCTTTTTTGTAGCAGGAACTCCTTTGCATGTTAGGCCACACACCCCTAACGTAGCCAATCCTAATGAGTTCCTGCTGTTGGGTGTGGCCTATTATGCTAATGGCGTTGCTAACTTGGGAGCCAGCCGGAACTCCGTTCCTGCCCCAAAATAGCCCTGCTAGCAACCCTGCTCTCATACCAAGGACCAGTTCTCAAGTCTTCCCCTACCTCCTGTGGCTGAAAGCTCTACTCTGCCTGATCTTCTGGCTTGCTTCGCAACGACCTCCCCTGTGCTGACTTCAGAGCAGGGGTGCCAACCTCCAGGAGGGTCCTGGAGACCTCCTGGAATCTGGTCTCCAGGTGGCAGGTGTTAAATAGGGGTTTCCGTGGAGGAACAGACTCCCAGTCTAGTGATCAGCTCTACTTTATTCAGTGATTTCAGCAAGAAAAAGACTGTAGACCAGAGCCTCAGCTCGGTTATATTGCCTGCAATGGCCACCCCCCCAACTCCCAACAATAGGCTATTTACAAAACTTTACATCTTGATTGGTTCCTGCCAGAATCCTGTTGGTCTATTGTTATTTGGCTCCAAGCTCACCCTGTCTCTGGCAGCACCGTCCTACACCTTGATTGGTTCCTGCCAGAATCCAGTTGGTCTGTTGTTATTCGGCTCCAAGATCACCCTGTTCCTGGCAGCACCATCCTACACCTTGATTGGTTCCTGCCAGAATCCTGTTGGTCTGTTGTTATTCGGCTCCAAGCTCACCCTGTCTCTGGCAGCACCGTCCTGCAGTGTTTCAGTCCCAATACATATACAATACAAGCAGGGATCAGTTCAGAAGAAGAAGAAGAGGAAGAAGAGGAGGAGGAGATTGGATTTATACCCCGCCCTTCACTCAGAGTCTAAGAGTGGCTTACAAACTCCTTTCCCTTCTCCTTCCCACGACAGACACCCTGTGAGGTAGGTGGGGCTGAGAGAGCTCTGAGAGAACTGCTCCTGAGAGAACAACTCTGACATAACTACGGCTTGCCCAAGGTCACCCAGCAGCTGCAACTGGAGAAGTGAGGAATCAAACCCGGTTCTCCCAGATTGGAGTCCACACACTTAACCACTACACCCTGGAGAAAATGGCTGCTTTGGAGGGTGGACTTTATGGCACCATACCCCACTGAGCTCCCTCTCTTCCCCAAACCCTGCTCTCCACAGGTTTTGCCTCCCCCAAATCTCCAGGAATTGTCCAACATGGAGTTGGCTTCCCTAAAGCCAAGAAGGTCTTTGGGGCATTGGGTTAAAGAGATATTGGGAAGGGGGAGAAGCGGAGTTGCCCTGTGATGCATTACCAGCAGTTCAAAATAAATGTTGGCAACATTTCTTTGAGAAATGGCTGACTGCGTGGGGTTGCGGGTCATGCTCTCGTGCGAGCATTCCCATGGATGTGCGCTACAGACATAAGAACGTAAGAGAAGCCAGTGTTGGATCAGGCCAATGGCCCATCCAGTCCAACACTCTGTCACACAGTGGCCAAAAATACCAGGGGCCATCAGGAGGTCCAGCAGTGGGGCCAGGACACTAGAAGCCCTCCCACTGTTGCCCCCCCCCAAGCATCAAGAATACAGAGCATCCCTTGCCCCAGACCGAGAGTTCCTATCTATACCTTATGGCTAACAGCCACCGATGGACCTCTGCTCCATACGTTTATCCAGTTCCCTCTTGAAGACGCCCATGCTTGTAGCTGCCACCACCTCCTGTGGCAGTGAATTCCATGTGTTAATCACTCTTTGGGTGAAGAAGGACTTCCTTTTATCCATTCTAACCCGACTGCTCAGCAGTTTCTTGGAGTGCCCACGGGTTCTTGTCTTGTGAGAAAGGGAGAAAAGTACTTCTTTCTCCACCTGCTCTATCCCATGCATAATCTTATATACCTCGATCATGTCACCCCCTCAGCCGTCGTTTCCCCAAGCTGAAGAGCCCCAAGTGCTTTAACCTTTCTTCATAGGGAAAGTGTCCCAACCTTTTTAACGACAAAATCCACCCCTCCTCCTCAGAGACTTAACAACAAGAGACCCCAAGGAGGGAAGTGGATGGAGAAGAATGCCACTGCTAGACAGGGCTGCCAACGTCCAGGTGGCGCCTGGAGATCTCCACTATTGCAGTTGATCTCCAGACGACCAAGGCCAGTTCCCCCGGAGAAAGTGGCTGCTTTGGAGGGTGGGCTCCAGGGCACAAGACCGGCTGAAGTCCCTCCCCCGGCTCCCCACCCCCCAGGCTCCACCCCCCCCCAAATCTCCAGGTATTTCCCGACTCAGAGGTGGCCCACCCTTGTGCTCGCAACTCACGCAAAATAATATTTTTAATAAGACTTTGCCTGCCCCACGGCACAAACTGGGGTTTGTGATTTGCCGGGGAGAGGCATCGGAAGACAGGGAACTTCCCGGGGTAAACAGGGAGCGCTGTGAATGCGACCTGTCTGCCCAGGTCCCGAACTAGAGAGGCTTCGTTCCGTGGCCTCTGGGGGAACCGGCTCCCCTGATGTACTTGTTCTGTGCCTCACGAGGCATTGGAGAGGCCTTGGGAATCTTGGCTTCACTCCCAGGAAATCATATGAGAGAGAGCTGGCACAGCATAATGGGAGAGAGGGCGTGAGCGACGGGAAGGAGAGCCATGGATGCAGATCTCGCTTCTGCTAGGGCTGCCAGCCTCCAGGTCAGTCCTGGAGTTCTCCTGGAATTTGAACAGATCTCCAGACTACTGAAATAGTTCCCCCCTGGGGCAAATGGCTGCTTTGTAGGTTTGGCTTAGGACGTTATGCTTCATGGAGGTCCCTCCCCAACTCCTGCCGTTCCCAAGGCTCCACCCCGAATCTCCAGGAATTGTATAGGGATGCCAACCTTAGGGTCGCCAGGTCCCTCTGGGCAGCAGTTAGGGGATGGGCGGGGCGAGCTGACTGAGAGCTGGGAGTTCCTTCCAATGCTCCCTCTAAGCTGTGGAGTCTTGTGAGCAAAAATTCTACTTTGTGAGCTACTGGCTTTGTACTTGTGAGCGAGCGATTTGGCTGCTGCATCAATGAGTTTGCTCTGGAGCCCTCCTTCCTGAGCTAAGACAAAAACGTGTGAGCCAGAGGCTAAAAAAACTGTGAGCTAGCTCACACTAACTCAGCTCAGAGGGAACACTGGTTCCGTCACACGTTCCGGTGACGTGCCCATGTGACTTCCAACATGACCTGGCAGTGACGTAGGCATGTGGGGGTGAAGCCCTGGCTTTCGGGCAAAAACTCTATGGTAGAATTAGCGCCTACCATAGAGTGTTTGCCCAGAAACCAGAGCGTCGCCCCAACATCCCCGACATGCCTGTGCTACTTCCAGGTCGTGTTGGAAGTCATGTAGGCAAATCGCTGAAATGGTGGGCGTTCCTCCTTTGTTTTGGGGGTCATTCGCCCTCCGCCGGCCAGCTGATCCACAGCGGAAAGGTGGGGCCTAGCAGCAGGGGACCCCCTGGGGGTCTGGCATCCCTAGCCAGCTTCCCGGGGGGACCTAGGGATCCCCCAGAATTCCAGCTCATCCCCAGACTACAGAGATCAGTTCCCCTGGAGAAAATGGATGCTTTGGAGGGGGGACTCTATGGCAATGTATCCCACTGAGATCCCTGGCTTCCCCAGGCTCGGTCCCTAAATTGCTAGAAAGTTTCAACCCTGGATCTTGAAACCCTACCCCCCCCCCCATCCCCTGCTGATGGCCCAGGGGACCTGGCCAAGGTTAGCGAAAAGGAGGGCCAATATAAAAACTTTTTATAAAAAAATAAAAAGAGGTACATGTATTTATTAATAATAACAAATTTCAAAACATATATAGGGGCCCATTTACAACCAATGTATATAAAACATAACAATATCAAGGGCTTAAAGAGTTGACCTTACGCGTTTTGGCCAAATAGGCCTTCCTCAGAGGTCATACATATGTGGCAAGATGGTTAATAATTACATTCACATAAACACAATCAGAAATATATACAAAATATAAATTCAATAAGGACCATAAAGTAAGTTGTTCAAAAGTAAAATCACCAGGCACAGGGTAAATATGCACATAAGACCTTTAAAGTGCTTTTTAAAAGGTAAAGGTTTCCCTCACTCAAAAGCCAGTCGAATCCGACTCTATGGGGCGGTACTCATCTCCATTTCCAAGCCGTAGAGCTGGCGCTGTCCGAAGACATTTCCGTGGTCATGTGGCCGGCATGACTAGACGCTGAGGCGCACGAAACGCTGTGACCTTCCCACCGAAGCGGTCCCTATTTATCTACTTGCCATTCCTTGCTTTTGAATGGCTAGGTTGGCAGGAGCTGGGGCCAGAGACGGGAGCTCACTCTTTCACGCGGCACTCGGGTCTCGAAGTGCCGACCTACATAGTCCAACTTGATATACATTCATCATGATCCTTTGTGATTATTCACAGAGGCTTCTGTATGTACTGAAATTGGGTCTCACTGTAGCCTCTTGGTTTTGAAAAAGAATTATTCGAAACGCGGCAGCTTGCATCCGGACTACATGTCTCCATGACTTATGGATTTCAAGACTATATGGATTTTCCAGGAACTATATGAGTCCACTCTATGATGAATGTATGTCAAGTTGAACTATAGACTTTACAATACAACAGGAGAGACATTGAAATTTTGGGGACTTTACTTCTCTGTCATTTCTTGCAAGAACACCTCGGCTTTATCTAGTTATATGGTTATTGTGTTATTGAACTCAGTGTTAAAATATTAATTTTATACATTTTTTTTTGTTCACCGTGAGTGATTACAGCCAGCGTTTTTTTGTTCTTTGTACCACGCGTGGGATAGGACAGGGTATAAATTGAATAAATGAAATGAAATTTAAAAATCTCCATTAGGATTGCCAATTGGGGCGACCAGATCTCCCTTGGCCACTGGTGAGGGTTCGGGACCCAGAAATAAATATTAATCAAACAAACAAACACAGTCCTAACTAAAACTGCCTCTGGAAGACCGAAAGTGAGGGTCCCAGGGGCACATCCCCGTTTTTAATCACTTGTCAGTGCCGCGTACAAAAAGTGTTGAAAAGTTACGTACAAATTTTAAAAATTACCAGTCAGAACGTGCAGGACAGCCGCGAGGATGTATCGGTGCTTGCCTGGGAGCGCTACTTCTACCAAATCCAGGCGAAATGGAAGAAGAAAAAAAAGAATATGCTTAGGAGACAGGTAGTTGCCATTACCGACGTCACGTTGCTACACCTGGAGAAGAAACGAATCGTCTCTGTGAGGAGAGAAAGGGGAATAAAATTAACAAGTGGAGTGATTATTTTTTAAAACAGACAAATGAACGTTGATCCCTGAGGGAAGTGTCAGTGAATCTGCTAAAGCTCCTCCGAAAGTGGCCTAGGAGAGAATGCATATCGAAGATATAGATATATATGGCTGCCAACCTTCAGGTGGGGCCTGCATTGGCTCATGCTTACAGGGGGGATGTTTGATTCTAGTGTAAGTCAGAGGCCTTAGTACTGACAGCCATTCCTGACACAAGCTGTACACACGTCTCTAGTACTGGACCTATCAATAAACAATTACCTTCTTATGAAGCCCTGTGTTGCGTGACCTGACTAAGGACCCTGGCACTCTCTCAGCCCCACCTACCTCACGGGGTTGTCTGTTGTGGGGAGGGGAAGGGAAAGGAGTTTGTCAGCCGCTCTGAGACTCCGAGTGAAGGGCGGGTCTAAATCCAGTCTCTTCTTCTCCTAAACCGTTTTGGGGTGGGAGTGAGTCATGCCCCCCTCTTTTGGTTTGGGAAACGAAGAGCAGGAAGGCTCAGCAACGGTCAGAAGTCTGGGAAACACAGATACACGTTCAACACAAGAGGAGCAATCACAAAGCCACCACTAGGCGGTGTTTATTTATGTCATTGTCTTTTAAAAAAGGGGGAAAAACCAGAACACATTATGCCCAGGGCCCTGCTCGCATCTTTGTTCCCAAAGGAGAGTGACCAGTTTCACCGGGGAGTTGAAGCTCCTGATGTTATCGGTTGGTGAATAAAGATGACGAAAGACAGGTGGGGCGACGCTTCCTTTCTCAGCTGGCGCACGTGGCTTAGGAAAATGTGGAAATAGTTCCGACAACAAGACCTGCTAGATGAGTGGAATGGCGGCTTTTGCACTTCAGGTACCACCCGGGGCAGGGGAGTGCTCTAGAACTCTTAAATCCATCGATGAATCACCCCAGGGTTGTTCTCTCCCATGATCTCATCCTTTCAATCCTCATTATGGGTAGGGGTCATTTCCTGCGGGAGCGCAGAGGAGCGGAGCTCCGGTAGTAAGGAGCTCAGGGGGCAGGCACATGCAACAAGCCCCGCCCCCTGCTCCCAGCAAACCCTCAGTCGGGCCACAAGAAGCAAGAAGCAGCCAGATAAGTTGCAGAGCCCCCCACGGCCCGCCTTCAGGTACAAGCTCTCCCTCCTCTGTGAGGGCAGATCTGCGCGTTCCCCTCCGCCCATCGCTAGCAATCCAAAACAGTCCAGTGGAGCCTGAGTAGTGGGTGTTGCCTTCTGACACACTTCCGGTGATGGCAGGGTGTGTGGCCTATGCAAATGAGTTATGCTAATGAGCTCCTGCACCTCTTTTTCTACGAAATGACCCCTGATTATGGGTGAAGTTATCTTTATTGCCAAGCATATATTGAAAGGGTTGGGGGCAGTGTTCCCGCTAAGCTGAGTTAGTGTGAGCTAGGTCGCAGTTTTTTAACCTCTGGCTCACACATTTTTGTCTTAGCTCAGGAAGGGATGGCTCCAGAGCAAACTAATTTATGCAGTGGCCAAATCGTTCGCTCACAACTTTAAAGCCCCTAGCTCACAAAGTAGAATTTTTGCTCACAGGACTCCACAGCTTAGAGGGAGCATTGGTGGGGGGGGGGCAAGGAGGGAATCGACTTTGTGCCCTGAGTGCATTCCGATGGAGCTAGGGTTGCCAGCCTCCAGGTAGTGCCTGGAGATCTCTGGGAATTACAACTGCTCTCTAGACTACAGAGACGTATTCCCCTGGAGAAAATAGCTTCTTTGGAGGGGGCCCTCTATGGCAGGGGTGTTGAACTCATTTGTTATGGAGGGCTGGATTTGACATAAATTGGACCTTGTCAGGCTGGGCTATATGTGTCATAAAATGTAATGCCAGGTAGTGGAGAGATAAACTTTATACAGGTCGCAAACACAAAGGTGGTTTTTTTACTTAAAATAAAAACATGCCTGATACATCAGCAGTCTTGCAATATTTTTTTTATTTAACAGTCTCTGATAACTGGCACTTCTTGCTCTGAGTCATTGCATCAAAATGTCTGTGCTGGAGCAATCTGGGAGGGGGAGGCGCCTCAGCCCAGCGCAGGGAGCAGAAGCTTGCCTATCTATCTCTCCTGAGCGATTGAGGGAGTCTGGGAAAGCAAGCTATGACGCAGCAGCAGCAGCAGAACTGGAGGAAGAAGCAGGAGGCAGCCAGTCCCTTGTGGGCCTGATAGAAGCCCTCTGGGGGCTTGATCCGGCCCCTGGGCCACATGTTCAACACCCCTGCTCTATGGCATTATCCCCCTCTGAATTCTTTCCCTTTCCCATACGGTCCCCTCCCCAGTCTGCACCCCCTGAATCCCCAGGGATTTCCCAGCCTGAAGCTGTCAACACTAGATGGGGTGGGTGTGTGGCTGAATGCCATAGCACCTGTTTGGCATGCAGAAAATCTCCGGTTCAATTCCTGGTGGCAAGTTTTGTCTCTCCGGGATCCTAGAGAGCCACTGCTAGTCCTAGTAGTCAAAAATAGATGGGCTAAGATGTGCATGGGAACCACTGGGGACGGTGGCAATGCTCCCTCTAAGCCGCGGAGTCTTGTGAGCAGAAATTCTACTTTGTGAGCTCCTGGCATTGAAGTTGCGAGCGAGCGATTCGGCTACTGCATAAATCAGTTTGCTTTGGAGCCCTCCTTCCCGAGCTGAGACAAAAATGGGTGAGCTGGAAGCTAAACAACTGTGAGCTGGCTCGCACTAACTCAACTTAGAGGGAGCACTGGATGCTGGTTGTCTGAAGTGTCCTGCTGGATCGCCATGTTTCAGCATAATTCCCCCCCCCCCCCCCCCCCCGGGGATTCCCCCCCCCCCCAGGTGGACACAGCATAAGAAAACCCACTCCTGGTTTCCACTGAGATTTGGGATGCTCGTTTCCCCCCTGCAGGGAAACTGCAAAAGCATTTTCAGTGGTGCTTGAAAGCCATTTAGGCCATCTGGGGACTGTAAATAAAGGTTGCCGAGGACTGTGGCTTTGTCTCACCTGACGGGGGACCGGGTAGCCAGACTCAAGTGTTTCAGCTACAATGTCCTCATCTGGCTCTGTTTCTACCTCTGCCTCTGCTTGGGTGCCTGAATGATGGACGACCTGGCAGGTAGATGGGGTGTATTCAACTCAATGGAAAACTGTAGGGTTGCCAAGTATTACTTTTCGCTGGAGCGGGGGACTCCCGGCTCTTTCCTGGAGTGCGCGTGCGAGCGTGAAGCACGCGCACGCTGCAACCACGTCACCCGGAAGTGACGTGATCACACTGGGCACGCTGGGGGCGGGGCCACGACCATCCGAGGGAAAACCATAGAGTTTTCCCTCGGATGACCGTGGC
>NW_015170314.1:101754-106197 GCF_001447785.1 Gekko japonicus | reverse complement strand
TATGGTACCTTCTGCATTGCATGCTGCTTTCACTTCCTTTGATCTTTGGACTTTATGGTACCTTCTACATTGCATGCTGCTTTCACTTCCTTTGACCATCAGATTTTATGGTACCCTCTACAGTGCGTGCTGCTTTCGAATTCGTTTTATGGTACCTTCTACATTGCATGCCATTTTCACTTCCTTTGATCTTTGGATTTTATGGTACCCTCTACAGTCCATGCCGCTTTTGAATTCTTTGATCATTGGGTTTTATGGTACCTTCTGCATTGCATGCCGCTTCCACTTCCTTTGATCATTGGACTTTATGGTACCTTCTACATTGCATGCTGCTTTCACTTCCTTTGAACATTGGATTTTATGGTACCCTCTACAGTGTGTGCTGCTTTCGAATTCTTTGCTCATCGGGTTTTATGGTACCTTCTACATTGCATGCCATTTTCACTTCCTTTGATCTTTGGACTTTATGGTACCCTCTACAGTGCGTGCCGCTTTCAAATTCTTTGATCATCGGGTTTTATGATACTTTCTGCATGGATTTATGGATGTGTTGTGGCCGTTCAGGGGTGACTTTGCTGTCAGTACGGCCTTGCCCCGAGGTATTCGAATGTGGTTTTGAGCTGCACTTTTCCCTCCCAGTTGAGAAATTGTAGAGTGAATGCTAGGTGCAAAATCACCCTGAGTCCAGGGCAAAACAGTATCCAAATAACCGGGGGCAACAGCAGGCTGAAACCGGGCTGACCACTGAAGGGAGGTCATGTAATGCAGAATCGGGAAAAAAACCCGGAATAAAAAAAAAGGTTGAACTCGATTCTAGTGCAGAATGGGGAAAAAATTGGATGAAGGAGAAGGTTGAATTCGATTTTGGTGCCGAATTGCTTGGAGGACACCACTTTGAACATGGACTAAAAGGGGAGGTGAGGGCAGAAAGGCCCATGTCTTCAGGAGCGCCTCTCCCCGTCCAGCTTCTGCTTGTCAAGTGGCTGATAAAGGCACAGATTTAAAAAAAGTTCTTGAGCCCGTGCTGAAGAGACTGGCACGGTTCAGACAGGCGGGCGAACCACAGTATGTGCTAATTATGGTTGAGGTTCCAGACCAGGGTTTGTGTCCTCGGCCTCAACATTTGCTTTGATGCCTTAGCTTTGACACCGAACCACAATTTGCACAAAGGACAGTTTGCAAGTCAGCGTCATGCTGTCGCATTTATTCATTAATTTATTCATCCATTCATTTATTATCCACCTTTCTCACTGGGACTCAAGGTGAATTACTCAGAGTGAGTCAGGACAATTGACAAGATTGGGACATTTGCAACAGGGTTAGAGTTGTAGAACCAGCCGGAAGTCTAAAAACAGAACTGAAGCACAGCACAAGTATTAACATGACATATTAAATGATGTGAGAAAGACATAGGAGGGTCCTACTTGTAGCAAGCTATACACAATAGCATAGACCACAAGCAGTGTTCCCTCTAAGCTGAGTTAGTGTGAGCTAGCTCACAGGTTTTTAGCCTCCGGCTCACACATTTTTGTCTCAGCTCAGGAAGGATGGCTCCAGAGCAAACTGATTTATGCAGTCGCCAAATTGCTCGCTCACAACTTTAATGGCAGTAGCTCGCAAAGTAGAATTTTTGCTCACAAGACTCCACAGCTTAGAGGGAACATTCCGTAATCATTGGTCCAAGTAACTTTGTAAACTGTTTTGTACAGAAGAAGAAGAAGAGGAGGAGGAGGAGGAGATTGGATTTATACCCTGCCCTTCACTACCCGAAGGAGTCTCAAAGCGGCTTACAATCTCCTTTCCCTTCCCCTCCCCACAACAGACACCCTGTGAGGTAGGTGGGGCTGAGAGAGCTCTTTGAGAATTGTCCCTGGGAGAACAGCTCTGCGAGAACTCGTGACTGCCCCAAGGTCACACCAGCAGCTACATGTGGAGGAGTGGGGAATCAAACCCGGTTCTCCCAGATTAGAGTCCGTGCTCCTAAGCACTACACCAAACTGAGTCCAGTGGCACCTTAAAGACCAACAAAGTTTAATTCTGGGCAGTGTTCCCTCTAAGCTGAGTTAGTGTGAGCTAGCTCACAGTTCTTTAGCCTCCGGCTCACACATTTTTGTCTCAGCTCAGGAAGGAGGGCTCCAGAGCAAACTAATTTCTGCAGTAGCCAAATCGCTGGCTCACAACTTTATTGTCAGTAGCTCACAAAGTAGAATTTTTGGTCACAAGACTCCACAGCTTAGAGGGAACATTGATTCTGGGTGTAAGCTTGAAGAAATGTGCATGCACAGGAAAGCTTATACCCAGCATTAAACTTTGTTGGTCTCAAAGGCGCCGCTGGACTCAGCCTTTGTTTCTGTTGTTTCAGACCAACACGGCTACCCACCTGAATCCAGAGTCACATAAACTGGACTACCAGTATGTTTGGATATTACACTAAATCCTATAACACTGAAAACACTGAAGACTTTAATAATGCATTAGCATTAGATACATCTGAGCATGAGACAGGCTTCGGCAGGGAGGGCGAGGTATATAAATCAAATCAATCAATCAATAAAAGATATAAAATATTTATATTTAAACCAAAGAAATCTTTGAAAGGGTGTATATGTCTACAGTGTAGGAGTTATTTTTGCTGTTGTCACAGCTGACTTGGGGGCAACTCCATGGGGTTTTCAAGGACAGAGACGTTCAGAGGTGGTTTGCCATGGCCTGCCTCTGCGTTACCAACCTGGACTTCCTTGGAGGCCTCCCATCCAAATACTTGCCATGGCTGACATTGCTTAGCTTTTGAGCTCTGACAAGATCAAGCCAGGTCAGAACAAATTCAGTGACACTTTCACAATATATGAATAATACTATAAAACAGGCTGAGAATCAGCTAGTCTAGACACCTGGTTTCCCCAAGTGAGTAGAATGGCTTCCAGGTGACTGTGCTTTATAAAAGTTTCCCTTATTTCTTCTTTTGGTATGATGTCATAAATGATTAATGTAGAGATTAAGGTGTGGGCAGGCCGAATTAGTGAAATTTGTGGGCTAGTAACTTTGGTAGCTGCGGTGGCTCAAGTGGTTAAGACGCTGAACTGCAGGCTGTGGAACAGTAGTTCAGCAGTTCGAGACCCGAGTGTGCCGCATGACGGAGTGAGCTCCCGCCTCTAGCTCCAGCTCCTGCCAACCTAGCAGTTCAAAAGCAAGAAATTGCCAGTAGATAAACGTAAATGTCTTCGGACAGCGCTGGCTCTTCGGCTTTGAAACGGAGATGAGCACCGCAACCCTAGAGTCTAACTCGACTGGCTTTCGAGCAAGGGAACCTTTACCTAACTTTGGTAGATAGGTTTTGTAAGGCTTTGACGCTCTGCAATCCCCCAATTCAAGAGGAGGCAAGCCCACAGCGGTGACCAAGGAATTCCCAGGTGTTGAAATGAATAAGTGCGGAAATGCCCTTGCCTATCTATTGGCATTAAGCATTGCTCCTAATGGCTAATTAATTGCTCAAGGAAAAAGGGAAGAGGTTCTCTCAGATGAATTACAGGCCACACCTCATTGGAAACTACATTGGGGAAGGAATGAATGTGATCTAGCCCTGGTGTCATGCCAGTTGTTAAAGCTGATATTAAATGAGGGCCATTGCTAATGGGACCAGGATGTCAGAGGCAACAGGGGCTATTTGTGATGCCGTGACAAGAGGGGCGGGGTTTCTGTTTGGAAAGCCAAGAGCCAAATCCTCGCTCAACAACTTCGATGTGACCTGGTGCAATTCATGATGTGCAGCCAAACCTATGCAGAAATGTTCAGGACGGACAAAAGGAAATGCTACTTTACACAGACAGAGAGTGATTAAAATGTGGAATTCACTGCCGGAGGATGTCGTGATGGCCACAGGGATAAACAGCTTGAAAAGGGGATTGGATAGATTCATGGAGGATAAGTCTATCAGTGGCTCCTAGCCATGGTGACTGAGGGGAAACTCCACATTCAGAAACACTAATCCTCTGAATCCTAGAGCCAGCAGGCAACATCGGGGGAAGGCCTTGGCCTCTCTGCCCTATTGCTGGCTGTCCAGAGGAACTGCTTGGCCCCTGTGTAAGACAGGATACTGGACTAGATGGACCCTCACTAGTCTGATCCAGCAGGGCTCTTCTGATGTTCTGATCAGGGGAAGGCCTCAGCCTCTGTGCCCTCTGTTGTTGGGCCTCTATAGGACCTGGCTGGCCACTGTGTGAGACTGGATGCTGGACAAGATGGACCCCTGGTCTGATCCAGCAGAGCTCTTCTGATGTTCTTATCAGGGAAAGGCCTCGGCCTCTCTGCCCTGTTGTTGGCCCTCCAGAGGAACTGATTGGCCACCGTGTCAGACGGGATGCTGGACTAGATGGACCACTGCTTTGATCCAGCAGGGCTCTTCTGATGTTCTTATCAGCGGAAGGCCTCGGCCTCTCTGCCCTG
>NW_015170314.1:89690-97325 GCF_001447785.1 Gekko japonicus | reverse complement strand
TATGATGGACAGATGCCCAAAACCAGATCCACCACGTGCAGGGGTCATTTTGTAGAAAAAGAGGTGCAGGAGCTCATTAGCATAACTTATTAGCATAACTTATTTGCCTATGCCACACCCCCTGACATCTCCGGAAGTGTGTCAGAAGGCAACACCCACCACTCAGGCTCCACTGGACTGTTTTGGATTCCTAGCTATTGGGGGGGGGGAGAACGTGCAGATCTGCCCTTGCAGTGGAGGGAGAGCTTGGACCTGAATAAAACTTGGCCTTAAAGGTGCCACTGGTCTTTTTTGGACCGGGAGGCCGGTTGGGCTCTGCAGCTTACCTGGCTGCTCCTTGCTCTGACTGAGGGCTGCTGGGAGCAGGGGGTGGGGCTTGTTGCATGTGCCCGCCCCTTGGGCTCTTTACTGCCAGAGCTCCGCTCCTGTGTGCTCCTGCAGGAAATGACCCCTGACCACGTGGCAGGTTGCAAGAGACAATGATGGTGACACTTGGGTCTCAGGGCCTTGGGAGGATGGAGCTGTTTGATATGGATCCGTGGAGCAGAGACTGCCTGCTCTTGCCCAGATAGGATGTTACAGAAAAGGGAAGAAGTCAGTTCACCCCACAGTGGTGTTCAAGATGTCCACAGAGTAGCTATGAAAGCTTGCCTCACCACATGGATCCTGCAACAGGAGCTCTCTGAAATCTCCCCGGAGAGAGAGTTCCAGAGTTTTGGTGCCACACACAACCACTTTCCAAAGCAGCCAGTCTCTCCAGGAGAGCTGATCTCTGCTATCTGGAGATCAGTTGTCATTCCAGGAGACCTTCAAACTCCACCTGGAGGTTGGCAACTCTACCATCGCCCATGGGTCTGAGCCAAATGGCCCCTGCGAGGCAGGCTGTCAGTGAGCTACCCAGGCAGAAACTCAACGGGAACTTCCCTGGTGGTAAGTTAAAAGTAAAGTCTCCAACTCCGGGTTGGGAAATTTCTGGAGATTTGAGGGCAGAGCCTGGACAGGGTAGGTTTGGGGAGAGGAGGGACCTCAGCAGGGTATAAGGCCATAAAGTCCATCCTCCAAAGCCGCCATTTTCTCCAGGGGAACTGATCTCTGCCATTTGGAGATCAGTTGTAATACTGGGAGATCTCCAGGGCCCACCTGGAGGCTGGCAGCCCTAAAGACCAGTCTGCCCCAGTCCAGTCAGGCGGGGCCTGAGTCTGCCCCTGGTCCCACAGTCTCTCTCTGCCTCCTCCAAGAGCATCCTGCCAACACAAAGTATGCTTTTTGCATTTCCCCATTCACTCCAGTTTGCGATGGCATTTAATTGCTCATTTCCAGATATTGCCTATACCCCCTGCTTTTTTTTTTGCTAACGATGTTAACATCCCACTTTCCTGCAAAATGCACATAAGGCAGCACCCATCCAATGGCCATGGCACACAGGGTAAAGGTAAAGGTTTCCCCTGCTCAAAAGCCAGTCGAATCCGACTCTAGGGATGCAGTGCTCATCTCCGTTTCCAAGCTGAAGAGCCAGCGCTGCCCAAAGATGTTTCCGTGGTCATGTGGGCCGCATGACTAAATGCCGAGGCGCACAGAATGCTGTTACCTTCCCACCGAAGCGGTACCTATTTATCTACTTGCAGTTTCTTGCTTTTGAACTGCTAGGTTGGCAGGAGCTGGGGCCAGAGACGGGAGCTCACTCTGTCTTGCGGCACTCGGGTCTCGAACTGCTGAACTACTGATCTTCCCGTCCGCAGTTCAGCATCTTAACCCATACACAGGGTAAAACTGATAAACAATTTCCAAACTTTGCTATAACACAATGCAATAGCGCCCTCTGCTGGAAGGAGGCCCAGAGACTCAGCTCTGCCTTCGCGGCCTCTCCCATCGCTCTTTTACAGCACCCCCTGCTGGACGTTCAGCTAATTTCAATAATATTTGTACTGTTTGCAGGGCGCGGACCCAGCAGCCGTTTTCAGATTCAGAATGTGTAAAAAAATGATTAATGTCGAATTTATAAAGGACACAAACACAAAGATTTTTTTTTAGCTTAAAATAAAAACATGCTTAAAACATTAGCTCCGTAAGCTGCAAACCTACTTTTGATTTATCGACATTCACCACAGAAATCTCAGAGTTCTGAGTCTAGGACCCAGGTTGAAACATGAAATGGCTGAGTGATTGAGAGAGTCTGGCGAAGCAAGCGACGATGCAGCAGCAGCAGCAGCAGAACTGGAAGCAGGAGATGGCCAGTTCCAGTGTGGGCCCCCGGGCCACATGTTTGACACCCCTGGTCTAGGGGGATTGGAATCCTACCTGGAATGTGATTTGTCCTTCTGGCATCTTCCAGTGCCATCTCAGGCAGCATTTCACCCCTCTAAGTCAATGAGTTTGGTGTAGTGGTTAAGAACGCTGACTCTAATTTGGGAGAAGAACTGGGTTTGATTCCCCACTCCTCCACATGCAGCCAGCTGGTGTGACCTTGGGCCAGTCACAAGTTCTCTCGGAGCTGTTCTCTCAAGAGCAGTCCTTGAGAGAGCTCTCTCAGCCCCGCCTACCTCACAGGGTGTCTGTTGTGGGGAGGGGAAGGGGAAGGAGTCTGTAAGCTGCTCTGAGACTCCTTTGAGTAGTGAAAGGCGGGGTATAAATCCAGTCTCTTCTTCTTCTTCTGAGACCTGGAAGGGACTAATTCTGTCTCATATAGCACGGCTCAACTCTCACCATTGCATGTCCCCCGCCCCCCAATCACGAATCAGGTGCATGCAACGTCAGGAAAAGGCCTTGAAGAAATTGACTGGAATGAAAGAAAAATATTCGGGTGGGGGAGGGAAACACTTCTTTCAGGGTGGGGTAAGCAACCAAGCTGGGGTCTGGCTCTGTGCCGAGTCGCTGGTGTTTCTCCCCAAAGGCTCCCCTGATCTGCGGCGGAAGCGCCTGGCGCTGAAGACATTCCGCTTTCTTTTCCGCCTCCAGAGGTCCATTAAAAAAACCCACTCCGAAAAAGTGTTCAAACAGCCGCTGCCTTCAAAGTGGCAAAAAGATCTCTCCCGGCCAAGCTAGGGCGGTCTTAACAAAATGAAACATCATAAAGCTGCCTGCGTGCTTGCACTGAAAAAAGGATTCTCCAAAGGGCAAAATGGCGTTCTCCCCCCCCTCCCAGCCCCCAGATTGCAGGAGACTGCCAAGGGGGGTTTCCTCCGCCTCAAAGTCTCTCCCCGTTCAGTCAAACAGCAAGGCATTTACCGAGGGCTTTGCCGTCCCAGATAGCGTCTTCCCTTTCTCTACGAAACCCCCTCTCGGCCACTTGGTCAGCGCCACTATTTGTGTTGACATCTAAATGTTTGCAGCTCAAGATTCTTACGCAGGGAATTAGAAATTCCTGACAGGATGGCTGACAGCCGTCTTGTTCAGCTCCCAAACTTAAGACCTGTCATGGAATCATAGAATCATAGAGAGTTGGAAGGGGCCATAAAGACCACCTAGTCCAACCCCCTGCCCAATGCAGGACCAGCCTGAAGCATCCCTGACAAATATCCGTCCAGCCTCTTCTCGAAAGCTGCCAGTGAAGGGGAGCTCACCACCTCCCCAGGCAGCTGATTCCACCTCTGAACCACTCTGACCATGGAAAAGTTTGTCCTAACATCCAGATGATACCTTTCTGCACGTAATTTAAAACCGTTGCTTCGGGTCCCCTCCTCTGCTGCCAACTGGAACAGCTCCTTGCCCTCCTCCAAATGACAGCCTTTCAAAAATCTAAAGAGAGCAATCACATTCCCCCTCAGTCTCCTCTTTTCCAAGCTAAATATTCCCAAGGCCCTTAGCCTTTCCTCGTAGGGCTCAGTCTCCAGACCCCTGATCCTCCTCGTCGCTCTCTTCTGCACCCTCTCGATTTTGCCCACATCCTTTTTGAAGGGTATCCTCCAGAAATGCACACAGGACTCCAGGTGCGGCCTGACCAAGGCAGCATGCAGAGGGGCTATGACCTCCTGCAATTTCAATGCTGTGACCCTTTTAATACAACCCAAGATTGAATTTGACTTTTTTTGCCACCGCATCACACTGATTGCTCATTTTCAGTTTACAGTCCACCTTTACCCCAAGATCTCTCTCGCATACACTAGTCCCCAGGAACATATCCCCCACCCAGTATTTGTGCTTGACATTTTTGTGGCCCAGGTGTAATACTGTGCATTTATCTTTCTGTGAGGCCTCAAAGCTGAAAGTTAAAGAGAGTGCTTGTTACACTGGAGATTTGTCCTGGGCTCTCTTAAGGTGTTTTTGGACCTGCAGGCCCTGATGTAGGGCGCTGGGAATGGCTGCTGTCTCTGGCTTGGGAAATTCCTGAAGACTTAGGAGCAGGTCCTGGGGAAAGACTTCTGTTTCTTATTTATTCCCTTCCTCCTCCCCTCCTCCCTTTCATCCTCACAACCACACCCCTGTGAGGTAGGTCAGGCTGAGAGAGGGTGTGACTGGCCCACGGTCATACCACAAGCTTCCATGGCAGAGGGGGGGATTCCAACCTGGGTCTCCAATCTGACACTCCACGCACTACACTGCATTGGCTCTCTATACATCCAATGATATATTATTGTCCGACGCTGCCATTTTGTCCAGGGGAGCTGATCTCTGCCGTCCAGAGATCGGTTGTAACCAGTGTTCCCTCTTAGCTGAGTTAGTGTGAGCTAGCTCACAGTTTTTTTAGCCTCCAGCTCACAGATTTTTGTCTTTGCTCAGGAAAGATGTCTTCAGAGTGTGGTCCACATGACCGACAGGATCTTTAATAGATGCACAGGTCCCTCGAACTGGACGGGGCCTTCTAAGTCACTGCAGCCAGCCTAACGTCACTCTTCAGGAAATCCAAAGCCTTCCCACCAGTCTCTGCCTGAAAACTTCCAGCAAGGGACACTCTCTACTCTCCCCCGAGCAGAGTATTTGGAGCCAAACTATCCCAAAGAGCGGTCACAGCAGAGCTGGGGAAGCAGTGATGATGGGAAAATGTTTCTAGAACCTTCTCCTGTTCCCGTGCGTCTTCCTCCTGTTCTTTGGCAATATTGGTTTAGTGAAAGAACAACACGCTGTGTCTTTTCCGACAAGCAAACACTTCGCCCTGTTGTTGGCACGTTGCATGTAAATTCCTCGCCTGCTCTTGTCGTCTTGCGTTTAACAAAAAGAGAACCTGCAGAATCCAAGGGGGACAGACGTCGCTTCTGCTGTGTGAGGAATAGCAATGAGACGCTGTTGGTTTCCCCCCTGCCCTAACCCATGATGGCCCTGCAGCTGTACTGGTTGGGAAAGGGAGATTTTGGGGGATGTTTTTGCTCATTAGCTACCAGCTGCGCTTCGGCCTTCACCTCCCCTGCACATTTAAGCTGGTTTGAAACTGCTTTAATGGTTGTGGCTACCTCTTCGGAGAATGAGAGCTCCCTTGGGTATCCTTGCTCACAGAAGATGGTTTTGACAATTTCACCAAAATTTTTAGAAGTGGCGGTGATGCTCTGTATTCTTGGTGCTGGGGGGGGGGGAACCAGTGGGAGGACTTCTGGCCCCACTGCTGAACTTCCTGATGGCACCTGGTATTTTTGGCCACTGTGTGACACAGGGTGTTGGACTGCATGGACCATTGGCCTGATCCAACATGGCGTCTCTTATGTTCCTATGTCTGGGGCAATGATGCCCTGTATTCATGGTGCTTTGGGGGGCAACAGTAGGAGAGTTTCTGGAGTTCTGGCCCTGCTGGGGGACCTTCTGATGGCACCTGGTATTTCTGGCTACTGTGTGACAGAGTGTTGGACTGGATGGGCCATTGGCCTGATCCAACATTGGCTTCTCTTATGTTCTTATATCTGGGGCAATGATGCCCTGTATTCATGGTGCTTGGGGGGGGGCAACAGTAGGAGAGTTTCTGGAGTTCTGGCCCTGTTGGTGGACCTTCTGATGGCACCTGGGTTTTGGCCACTGTGTGACACAGAGTGTTGGACTGGATGGGCCATTGGCCTGATCCAACATAGCGTCTCTTATGTTCTAGGGCTGACGCAGATCCAGGAAAAATTATGCCTCCCCCCCGCCCCGGCCGTAAGCTGCAGAAATATCTGAATCCCTGATAGGCATTCAGAATGAGGGACACCATTTTTGGGATTGCAGCCCACGAATCTGATGTCGATAGCAGACGTTTCCTGAATGCCGCTGATGACCTGATGAAAATCAGAGCCTCCAACCCTGCTTCCATCGGAGACATTTGCCTTCGCCACCTCTAATCAGGATCCAGAGTCTGCTGAATAAAGATGATACGATCAAGCATGCGGAGAAGAACGCAGGGGAGTGTTCAAATCGGCCTTTCCTATTCAGCTCGGCAATCCTTGCGGCGAGAGGCCGAGGCTCGCCTCTGGTCTCTGAATGAGTTCATGGCGGAGATGAAAAGGACCAGGCGGGTGGCTACCCGGAAAACCCAGCCATTTCCTTGATCTCCTGATGCCGCTACCCCCCCCCATGAAAACTAGTAGAAAGGAAAGATGGGGCCAGGGTAGGAGGAGCCGCAGTGATGCTGCTTCTGTTGCTGTAGCAACCGCTTCCTCTGTTCCTGAAAGAAGATGCTCGCTGGGCTGTAGAACAGCAGGTGGGGGTGGGGGGAAAGAGAGGAACACCCTCTAAGAGCAGACAGAGAGATCCAAATGAGCCACGGCGTGCAGAATGACGCTGGAGAGTGTTCATGCATCCGATTACCTTCTTGCTGCGCAATCTGGTTATTACGGTTAGGGCCGGATCATAGAATTTTATCAAGACGAGAGCGGAGCTCTTGGAAATGGCCTCCGTATGCCGGAGACGGCTGTTGTCAAGCATGAAACGGCACCTTGTTAAGCAGGATGGGGGCGAGATGCTTTATGTCTCTGCTCTCTCTCCGTCTCTTGTTTTTTCCCTCCCCATCCAGGAAAGCTGCGCGTCAGAGGCTCAATTTAACCTTCCTTGAAACAATTTCGCTTTGGGAACAATGGCTCAGCACATCTATTGTATCGCTGCTTTCAAAATTAAATTAGGCAAGAGGGGTCTGGGGGGGGGGCAGACAGCACTTCCCCTTTTTCCTTGTTTTCGTTTTGAAATGTTTCAGTTTGGCTTTTCTTTCGGAGGACTGGAACCCATGACTCTTTCTTTTCATGCCTCTTCCTGGCTCCTGTAAAATGCACGGGTTTCCTATCAGGAACTGTGTTAATCACCTTTAGATGTATACGATCCATAACGCATTACGAACCTGACACATAGAAATGCCATATATACATTGTGTATAAAATGTACAATAGACATGCACAAGACAAATGACTACAAAACACGAAGAAGAAGAAGAAGAGGAGGAGACTGGATTTGTACCCTGCCCTTCACTACCCAAAGGTGTCTCAGAGCGGCTTACAAACTCCTTTCCCTTCCCCTCCCCACAACAGACACCCTGTGAGGTTGGTGGGGCTGAGAGAGCTCTTGACAGAAACTGCTCTTTTTCAAGAACAGCTCTTATCAGAACTACGGCTTGCCCAAGGTCACCCAGCAGCTGCAAGTGGAGGAGTGGGGAATCAAACCCAGTTCTCCCAGATTAGAGAAGACGAAAAAGAGATTGGATTTATAGCCCGCCCTTCACTACCCAAAGGTGTCTCAGAGCGGCTTACAAAC
>NW_015170314.1:88784-88886 GCF_001447785.1 Gekko japonicus | reverse complement strand
CATTTAACAGCGACAGTCTTTGTTAAAGAGGGGCCCTTGGAGCAAAGACTCTTTTCCTCCTAGATTCAAAGAGACGCCCCATGGAGAGACCTGCTTTGGAAC
>NW_015170314.1:84250-88535 GCF_001447785.1 Gekko japonicus | reverse complement strand
ACTTCTGCCCTGCCTGCAGATCTCTCCTGCGCGAAGACAGAAGCAGGGAATGACGAGAGCTAATGAATGCGGCGACAGTGAGAGCGCAGCGGCACCTGTGCGCAATTAATCAAACCAAAGGCAAAAAAAAGGCCCTGAATTAATTACACACCAAGATCTGTATGAAAATAACTGGAAAGGGTGTGTTGGAGGGAATTGTCAAGGAGCCCGTGTGGCATGAATTCTGTGTGTTTCCCACCCGCCTCGCCTTCCTAACCGTTGGGATTTTCAGATGAGCTGTTTTGTGGTTTCACAGTATACAATATACAGAAAGCAAGCAAGCACTGTACAAATAAGGCAGACCGCAAGTGCTCAAAAAGTCATGCAAAAAGAGTAAATTTATATAACAAGAATAACAGAGGACCACATGTATCAGTAAAACCAAATTACATTATATAATGTACAGGTCCATGACTAATTTTGTTGTTGTTCAGTCGCACAGTTGAGTCCGACTCTTTGCGACCCCATTTTCATGTTTGTTGCATCTATGACACTGTCTAACCATCTCATCCTTTGCCGTCCCCGTCTTCTTTGACCTTCAATCTTTCCCAGCATCAGGGTCTTCTCCAGTGAGGGCTCCCTTCTCATTTGGTGGCCAAAGTATTTGAGCTTCAGTTTCAGTATCTGGCCTTCCAGGGAACAGTCCGGGTTGATTTCTTTTAGGATTGACTGATTTGATCTCCTTGCAGTCCAAGGGACTCTCAAGAGTCTTCTCCAGCACCATAGTTTAAAAGAATCTATTCTTCGGCGCTCGGCTAATTATGGACTAATGCAAGTCCATAAATGGTACACAGACAAAATGCAAGTCCATAAATGGTACACAGACAAAATGCAAGTCCATAAATGGTACACAGACAAAATGCAAGTCCATAAATGGTACACAGACAAAATGCAAGTCCATAAATGGTACACAGACAAAATGCAAGTCCATAAATGGTACACAGACAAAGACGAAGACTCTGGATTGTGATCTTTGTTTCAATAGCTCTTCTTCAAGAAGTTCACACTGCTTCATGAAGTACTCATAATGCACAGAAGACTTTAAAATGGTATGTGTAGGAGGAAAAATCCTTAGCACAGCACTCACAGTGTATAAAAGCCTTCAGACCAGTATTACAGGAAAAAATGCAATCCTATTATAATCATTCAAAGCCAGGCACCCGATCAACAACAGAACAAACTCTCCAATAGTCTATTGTTGATCGGGTACTCGGCTTTGAATGATTATAATAGGATCGAGATTTTTTCCTGTAATACCAGTCTGAAGGCTGTGTACCATTTATGGACTTGCATTAGTCATGGACCTGTACATTATATGATGTAATTTGGTTTTACTGATACACGTGGTCCTCTGTTATTCTTGTTATATAAATTTACTCTTTCTGCATGACTTTTTGAGCACTTGTGGTCTGTGTTATTTGTACAGTGCTTGCTTGCTTTCTGTGTTTGTGGTTGTCAGAGAACGTCTGCATTAAACCGCAGGGCAACGTCTTCAAGGCTTATTTAATGTTTTGATTGTTAACACCTCGGAGACCCTATGTTGGGTGGAAAGAGGGTATAATAGGGGGATTTTTTTGTACAAATAAAATAATAAATCCATGACCTTGGGCTTTGTCATCCATCTCTGGCAGACGGTACCCCGCCGTCCTGCGGGTGATTGATAGAAATTTTTAATAATAAATTGCCACAGAAGTTGTGGGATTTATGTCACTCAAAGCAGGCCATTAAATAAATCAGCCTATAATTTATAAAAAAGAGCACTCATTGCGAAACAGGGGCGTGGAAGAGATTGCTGGAGAATCAGTCCGCAGAGGCGATAAACAGGGAGGCTTGGCTGGGTTTTGAATTATGGGTTGTTGTTTTTTTTGGGGGGGAAATAAAATAACGTATGAGGGACATTTGTATTAGGAGGAGGCTTGGCGTGCAGCCAACGCCTCTGGAATGACTTTTCGGTACCTCTTACTTTAATTGCTTCCCATACTAGGATCATGTGTATGTGCGCGAATGAGAGAGAAATTAAACAAATATTCATTTCCCCCCCCGAACCATTTCAGGACCTTTTCACATCTGCAGCATTCCTTATACCTGTACCAGTTTGGTGTCCTGGTTAAGTGCACAGACTCTTATCTGGGAGAACCGGGTTTGATTCCCCACTCCTCCACTTGCACCTGCTGGTGTGACCTTGGGCAAGCCATAGTTCTGTCAGAGCTGTCCTTGAAAAAGAGCAGTTTCTGTCAGAGCTCTCTCAGCCCCACCTACCTCCCAGGGTGTCTGTTATGGGGAGGGGAAGGGAAAGGAGCTTGTAAGCCGCTCTGAGACTCCTTTGGGTAGTGAAGGGCTATAGGGTATAAATCCAATCTCCTCTTCTTCTTCTTGTTGGCCGCTGAGGTGTGACTGGACTCAAATCCAGCTCTTCCACTGCAGACCATCACGGCTACCCTCTCAAACTATCTTCATGGAAATTAAAGTTTTGGGAATATGCAAGTAGATCAAGTTGGGTAGCTGTATTAGTCTGTCTGTGGCTGCGGTGGCTCAGAGGTTAAGATGCTGAGCTGCAGACTGGAAGGTTGGTAGTTCGACAGTTTGAGACCCAAGTGCCGCGTGACGGAGTGAGCTCCCGTCTCTGGCCCCAGCTCCTGCCAACCTAGCAGTTTGAAAGCAAGACACTGCAAGTAGATAAATAGGGACCACTTCGGTGGGAAGGTAACAGCGTTCTGTGCACCTCGGCGTTTAGTCATGCTGGCCACATGACCATGGAAACATCTTCGGACAGCGCTGGCTCTTTGGCTTGGAAACGGAGATGAGCACCGCCCCCCTAGAGTCAGATTCAACTAGCTTTCGAGCAAGGGAAACCTTTACTTGACCTTTACTAGCAGTAGAAAGGAGCACCTCAAAGACGAAGAAAATTTGTGGCAGGTTAGGGGCCTTTGTCAGTCGCTGTGTGCAAATTTTGTTTGTCTTCAAGATGCTGCGGGACTCTTGCTCTTTTCTACTGAATATGCAAAGACTGATTCCCGACTCCCCACCAAGCGATGCGTCTCTTCCGTACTCTTAGAAATAAAGTTCTGGATCCATACTCTCATTAAATTGCCTGGATTATCCCCCGTTCTTCAGAAGAACGGCGATGGTTTCAGAATTCGTTTTAAGCCCCTCTCCAGTTACACTGCGAGGGGAAAGCTATTGATTTTTTAAAAAAACCCCTACAAACTGCCTTAATAGTTAACCCGGCGTATATACAGCACTACACAGGTTTTTACAAGAAAACATCAAATCCTATTCTGGTAGGTGGTGTACTGGAGCTTTTTTAAATTTTATTTTACAGCAATCAATGCTCTTTTCAGGAGGGGGTTGTAAGGCCATGTGCTTCCTCTGTAAAGCGTTAGCCATGTTTGAGTAGCGGCAGACCAGGGATTCGGTATGAAGAAAGACCCACTTCTGGGCCCAGAAACTGAAGCTAGGAACTTGGACGACCTGCGTAAGCAGTCTGAACTCTTTGAAGGACTAGCTGACCATTAAGGATTCTCTCGTGCCTGTTGCTTGCAGTGGCTAGAGACACACCAAACCAAAGGACCGAAAAGCTGCAGTTCCAAGTTCCATAGATAAGAGAAGCCATGTTGGATCAGGCCAATGGCCCATCCAGTCCAACACTCTGTGTCACATACTGGCCAAAACCCAGGTGCCATCAGGAGGTCCACTAGTGGGGCCAGAACTCCAGAAGACTTCCCACTGTTGTCCCCCAAGCACCAAGAATGCAAGAAATCACTGCCCCAGACAGAGCATTCCATCGGTACCTTGTGGCTAATAGCCATTGATGGACCTTTCCTCCATATGTTTCTCCAATCCCCTTTTGAAGCTGTCTGTGCTTGTAGCCAACACCACTTCCTGCGGCAGTGAATTCCATGTGTTAATGACTCTTTGGGTGGAGGAGGAGTATTTCCTTTGATCTGTTCTAACCCGACTGCTCATTAACTTCATTGAGTGCCCTTGAGATCTTGTATTGTGAGAAAGGGAGACAAGTACTTCTTTCTCTGCCTTCTCTATCCCATGCATAATTTTGAAAACCTTGATCATGTCACCCCTCAATCATCGTTTCTCCAAACTAAAGAGCCCTGACCTCTTTAACCTTTCTTCATAGGGAAGGTGTTCCATGCCCTTAACCAGGGCTCTAGTCGGGGGGGAGCTCTCAGGTACGGAGCTCCGGAAGAGAACCTCTAGGGGGCGGGGCGGTCACGTGGTGAAGCCCCGC
>NW_015170314.1:78060-84017 GCF_001447785.1 Gekko japonicus | reverse complement strand
ATATGCTAATGAGCTATGCTCTCATGGGTGTGTCTGGATATGCTAATGAGTTTCTGTTGTTGGGTGTGGCCTATTATGCTAATGAGTTCCTGCTGGGCTTTTTCTACAAAAAAAAGCCCTGCCCTTAATCATTTTTGGGTTGCCCTTTTCTGCACCTTTTCCAGTGCTATATCTTTTCTGAGGTGTGGCGACCAGAACTGGACTCAGTTTTCCAAATGAGGCTGCAGTGTAGACATATACAGGGGCATTGCAATACTGGCTGATTTGTTTTCAGTCCTCTTCCAAAGACTTCTTGGCTGTGGACAGCTTCGGCCAGGGGGTCCCAACCTTTCTGAGTCCGCCGACACCTTTGGAATACGATGCAGGGTGGTGGGCACAACCACAAAGTGGCTGCTGTAGGAGTTGGAGCCAGCCACAAAATGGCTGCCAAAGAGGTGGAGCCAATCACCAAATGTCAGGAAATGAGGGAGGGGCTGTGGCATGCAGAAGGCCCCAGGTTCAATCCCCAGCATCTCCAGTTTAAAGGAGCTGATGTGAAAGACCTCAGCCTGAGACCCTGGAGAGCCCCCGCCGGTCTGAGTTGACAATACTGACCTTGATGGTCCAATGGTCTGATTCAGTAGAAGGCAGCTTCATGTGTTCGTGTAAGGCCATGCATAACTCTAATAGTAACTCTTCAACATTTCAGGCAAGAGCTCTGTTTAACAGGGTTCTTTTAAAATGCACGTATGGTCTAAGAGTATTTTCTTGGATATGCACAGCTTCTCCTCAGTCACGCAGTGATGATCCTTGCATTGTGGTGGCAGCTGCTGCTGTAGCAACTTTTTAAAGGTTGGCAGAGCCAATCAGATCTCCTGGAACCAATCAGAAGCCCTGCAGGACTGAAGTCCCAACTGGCCCTGCCCAGTTCCTAAAAACACTTGGTGGGCACCAGGAAAGGTATCTGTGGCTGCCATGGTGCCCATGGGAACAGTGTTGGGGAAACCTGCCCTCGACCAAGATCTGAGAAGCTCTTGACCTCTGTAGCTCCTTGGAGCAACTTGTCTTCTTCCTTGGAGCTGTCCATGGTACTGCAAAAGCATGCTGCTAAGTGCTGAACTGGAGATGACATGGGAGAGCTCTGATTAGGCTCTCTCTCTCTCTCTCTCTCTCTCTCTCTCTCTCTCTCTGTGTGTGTGTGTGTGTGCTTTGAAAACTAATTAGAAGCCACACATGGCTGCTTTGAAGATTAGGAAGTGGCCCTGCATCAGGGGCTTTCTGCTAGATGTCTCTTTCACAAGCCGTGTGCTTAGTGCTCCAGGCAACTCATGGCTGCAAGCTGCTGCCTCCGTCTACTTCCCAGCCAGATTTTGGAGGACTTCACCTTGCACTCACAGGGTCTGACTGGCTATAACAAGGCCTTGTCCTTCAGAGAAGATGGGGAATGCCATAGATCAGGGGTGACCAAACAAGCTTGACGTAAGAATAGAATAAACGTCAGATGTCTGAGAGCCACATGACGTGAACAAATGTTAGTAAAGGTAAAGGTTCCCTTGCCCGAAAGCCAGTCGAATCCGACTCTAGGGTTGCGGTGCTCATCTCCGTTTCAAAGCCGAAGAGCCAGAGCTGTCCGAAGACGTTTCTGTGGTCATGTGGCCGTCATGACTAAACACCAAGGCGCACGGAATACTGTTACCTTCCCACTGAAGTGGTACCTATTTATCTACTTGCAATTTCTTGCTTTCGAACTGCTAGGTTGGCAGGAGCTGGAACTAGAGATGGGAGCTCACTCCATCATGCGGCACCCGGGTCTCGAACTGCTGAACTACTGTTCAGACACGTTTTTATTGAATAATGTGCAAATTTGCTTTTTACTAACATTAAATGAGACTGTCAAAAATAAAAACAAAAGGGATAAAAATAGATATTGATAATGATATTTATTTGTCCAATGTTATTTGTAGGCGGGGGGGAGGCTTTGAGAACGCATTTCAAGCTAAAGTTGCTTTCTTTCTCTGCTCCCCCCCCCGGCCTCAAGCCTACCCAGGAAGGGGAACAACCGAAGGGAAGACCGATCAGGGAGGCAGGCCTCCCCTTCGCTTCCCCAGCTGCCCTGCCAGGAGCCGCACAATATGTGTGAAAGAGCCGCGTGTGGCTCCCGAGCTGCAGTTTGGCCACCCCTGTCATAGATGCTTGGAAAGAAAGCTGCATGAAAACTGGTCCAGAAATCTCTCTCCTGCTGCTATTTGTGCTTACATACAACAAGTACCGTGCACAGATGATTATAGGTAAAGGTAAAGGTAAAGGTAAAGGTTCCGCACGGAACGCTGTTCCCTTCCCACCGAAGTGGTCCCTATTTATCTACTTGCAATTTCTTGCTTTCGAACTGCTAGGTTGGCAGGAGCTGGAACTAGAGACGGGAGCTCACTCCGTCATGCGGCACACTCGGGTCTCGAATTGCTGAACTACCGACCTTCCACAGCCTGCAGTTCAGCGTCTTAACCACTTGAGCCACCGCAGCTACGCACAGATGATTATAACATATCATAAATAATTTTATATTTATTGAAAAATATTTTTGCAATAATTTGTACATATATAATAAATCATCTTAATCAAAAATATCAAAAATCATCTCCAAGAATCTCAAAAGCTATTGTACAACCTTTAATAATAGTCCTCCTCTGTTAAATAAAGTTTCAAGAGGGAGGACTCCCCCTGGGCTCTTTACTGCCGGAGCTCCGCTCCTGTGTGCTCCTGCAGGAAATGACCCCTGCTGCCAGTCCTTCATTCAACCCACAAGTGGGACTCCAGGCTGCTCAGCCGGGGAGCAGGGGCAGTGGTTAGGCGTTTGGTTCAGTCTTGGAGAAAGAAACTTTTCAAATAAGAACATTGGGGTTCAGCTGGGGGAAGGATTGCCAGGAAGTTGCCTGAAAGAGGCGAAGCACCTGAAGGCATCGTACATGGGCCTCTCCATCACAACAACCCTGTGAGGCAGGTTATTCTGAGATTCTGGGTTCAAAGTCACCCAGTGGGCTTCATGGTACGAATTGGAACCCAGGTCTTTCCAGTCCTAATATGGCACAATCACTGTACCCAGGGCCATTTTTGGGCAGGAACGCACAGGAACGGAGTTCCGGCTGGCTCCAGAGTTGGCCACGCCCACTACAGCCAAATCCTCTGCATGCAGTGGCTACGGAGGGAAGGCCTGGAGAGCGACCCCCTGACGACTCTGAGGTGGGTGGGCCAGGGGGGCCCTGGAAGGATCGGGGAGGCATTTAAATGCCCCCCCCAGCCTGCCCATGGGCCGGTTTGCCCGGGCTCCCCAAAGGAAACCATGGTGGTGTGGCCTAATATGTCAACGAACTGCGCTGTCAGGGGTGTGGCCTAATATGCTAATGAATTTCTTCTGTTGGGTGTGGTCTATTATGCTAATGAGTTCCTGCTGGACTTTTTCCACAAAAAAAGCCCTGACTGTACCACACTGTCTTTAGGGCTGGTGGCAGCCCAGATGAGACCCTGTTGGGTATTGTAACTCTGCATGCATGAGGATCTGGGACGGAAAGGGTTAAGAGAATTCTCTCACTCAGGTACGCTCAGCCGTTGGCCCCACCCTGTCATCGGTGAGGTGTTGAGCCTCTTGACCCTCGCTTGCCTTCTGTGTTTCATCTTATATTGGGCTCTCTTCTCTCTCTTACCTGGGCTTGGAGCTGTAGCAAGTTAACCTTTTTCAAGTTAATCTGTTCACAATAAGTTAAATGTATAGAATCATAGACTCAGAATCACAGAGTCGGAAGGGACTTCCAGGGTCATCTAGTCCAACCTCTTGCACAATGCAGGGAATTCACAAATCCTCCTCCCCACACCCGGTGACCCCCTGCTCCATGCCCAGAAGATGACAAAAAACCCTCCAGGATCTCTGGCCAAACTGGCCAGGAGAAAAATTACCGCCTGACCCCAAAGGGGTGATCAGCATTTCCCTGGGTGTGTAAGAAAGGGCCTACGTGCATATGTCATGTCAGATGTACTTCTATTTTTGCGAGTCAAATTTCTTTCTCTTGTTACCATTGGAGTCAGATCACCTTTGTACTTTGTCTGAACAGCATTTCCCCCTTAACCAGGAGTCGTGGAGGATCGGAGATACTCCAAAAAGGTTCTGTGCCTCTAAGGAGGGTAACCTTTTTACATTTAACCCAACAGACCCCAGGAATGGTGGAACCCTCTTCCCTGAAGAAGAAATGAATGGAAAGGCTGCATCCTGCATAGCTGCGTTGGTCTGGAAAAGGGGAGACCGAGAAGACCTATTGATGGAGAAGGTAAGGGGAACCTTCTATGTAAAAAGAGACTTACCTGTAACTCTTGATGTCTGACGCTGCGTTCCCTCCCCGGGTGGGCAGGACGCCAGCCACGGGTTAGAAGAAGAAGCGCCGCCGCAAACCAGAGAGGAAGACTTCAACTTCTCAGAGCACAATGGGGGACTCACCTCTTTGTGTGTTCGGGCAAAGAGGTGAGCTCCCCGCTGAGTTTTTAATCTAGTGCCATGAAAGGATTTTAATCTACTGACGGGCTCTGACCTCTGCGGCGGAGGGAGCCATCTTCCAGGAACTGGTCTGTGAAAGAAGCAGATTTGAGTAATTTCACACTTGGACACCTTTGCCTCCTGAGGCGCCCGAGATCTCTTCTATCAGCGCTTCGTGGGAGAATCGCCGCCTCCTTTTCCTACAGAGGAGGACAGACTTCTCGGCTGCCTCGTCCAGCGCGATGGAGACTGGCGCCTCTCCGGCACTCCGTGCGATTCTGCTCTCTCCGTTTGCAAATAAGCGTGTGTTTGCAAAGCGTCATTAAATCACAGCAGACCTATGATGGCCCTGTGGGGTTTTCAAGGCAAGCAGTTAAGCAGAGGCGGTTGGGCGTGGCCTGCCTCTGCAAAGCCTTCCTCGGTGGCCTCCCATCCACAGACCGACACTTCTTCTCGTCTGGGGTCTGAGGAGATTGGACCGTTCCACATCTCTGCAAATAACAAGTCCATGTAAAATAGGAGACTCTGGCTTCTTGTGAATGCTGGCTTATAATGTGCTTGTAGAATTTCAGTGACCCTGGGAACATGATGGGGGTGGACACAGTTAAGTATCTGTCTTCGTCACTGACAAAGAAGGGTGGTGGTGTTGGTTTGACAGCTCTGGGTGTGGAAATACCTGGAGATTTTGGGCTTGGAGCCCGGGGAGGGCGGGGTTTGGGGAGGGGAGGGACCCCAGCAGGGTGCAATGCTGAAGAGTCCACCCTCAAAAGCAGCCATTTTCTCCAGGGGAGCTGATCTCTGTCAGCTGGAGATCAGTTGTAACTCCAGGCTCCACCTGGAGGTTGGCAACCCTAGGGTGGTGTGACTAATTTTTCGACCAGAGGTGCATGGGTGCTGAACCCTTCCCCCCCCTCCTCTCACTTATTTCCACCTGCTGCTGCCTCAATTCAGATGCTTTTCTCCTTATCTGGCTCGATACTGAAAGTAAGAACTGGAGGGAACATAAGAACATAAGAGACGCCAATGCTGGATCGGGCCAATGGCGCATCTAGTCCAACACTCTGTGTCACACAGTGGCCAGAAATACCAGGTGCCCTCAGGAGGTCCAGCGGTGGGGCCAGGACACCAGAAGCCCTCCCACTGTTGCCTCCCCCCAAGCACCAGGAATACAGAGCATCACTTGCCCCAGACATAAGAACATAAGAGACGCCAATGCTGGATCCAGCCAATGGCGCATCTAGTCCAACACTCTGTGTCACATAGTGGCCAGAAATACCAGGTGCCATCAGGAGGTCCAGCGGTGGGGCCAGGACACTAGAAGCCCTCCCACTGTTGACCCCCCCCCAAGCACCAAGAACACAGAGCATCCCTTGCCCCAGACATAAGAACATAAGAGACGCCAATGCTGGATCCGGCCAATGGCCCATCCAGCCCATCATTCTGTGTCACACAGTGGCCA
>NW_015170314.1:77190-77953 GCF_001447785.1 Gekko japonicus | reverse complement strand
TGCACTCAGGATACCACCACTTGGGGACCTAGTGGCAGAATACAACGGTTTAAAGCTCTTTGCAACGGTTAGGGACGGAAGGCAGATGTTCGCCGTGTGAACGCCGGTAAGTACACCGATTCCAACCGGCACCTATACCATTGTAAATGCCCCGCCTGAACACACCCTATGAGTGCCAGCAGGTCAAAGTATCATGCTGAGCCATGGCTGTAGGGCTGAGGAGGCTCTGTGACCGGCACGCAGCCACCAGTCCCTGAAGTGCCCAGCTCTGTTCCTCCTTTGCTGGTGCAGAGATTTCTCCCAGAGGACCTGTTTGCCTCGGTCTCCTTACTCTGGTTGGCAGCTTCGGGCCTCCATCCTCCATTGCCAATCAGTATACGTGAGAGGTCAGCTCTTTGGACCTCCGGCTGCCTTGGACACCGACTCTTTTTTTGTGCAGCAGGCAAACAGCAACACGGAAGGGACAAAGATGGCTGCCAAAGGCAGCAGCTGCTGACAAGTGTTGGCTGGGGGTGGGGGGAGGCTTGGCAGTTGGCGTTTGGCGGTCTCCCATCAGCATTCAGTGCCGACCTCGGCCCAGCTCAGAGTCAGAGAGCAGGCCCTTTGTCTCGCCCACCGCTGTGCTCTGAGCGCCCTCGGGAAATGGGAACTCTGGCCTGCGCCTGCCTTAGGGCTGCCAAGTGGGCCCGGGGGGGGGGCGGGGAAACCCCCGCTTTGGAGGCCCGATTTCCGCCGTGGCAGAATCGGGCCCCGGGGGGAACTC
>NW_015170314.1:76807-77151 GCF_001447785.1 Gekko japonicus | reverse complement strand
GGCCCAGATCATCGGGGGAAAACCATATCCCCCCCCGACATTCTGGGCCACGCCCCCAACATGAACAACGTAGAATGCACTTCTTGTGACGTGCTGGTGGCGCGTGCGCGCATGCGCCGACGAGGAGCTCCCGGAGCCCAGCGAGGCTTCCCCGCCGGGCAAGGTAAGACCACTTGGCCACCCTGGCCTGCCTGCATCTTACTACTCAGAAGCTTCCCCCTCCCCATCCATTTGGGGCTCAATGCCCCACCTCTTTAAAATAGGCAGCGGTAGGTCATTTTAACGTTGGGGGGGGGGGAGAGAGAGGGGACTACCTCTATGGACCACTCTGCCTTTGGACCAAG
>NW_015170314.1:71745-76233 GCF_001447785.1 Gekko japonicus | reverse complement strand
GGATGGGAGACCACCAAGGAAGTCCAGGGTTGCTGTGCAGAGGCAGGCAATGGCAAACCACCTCTGTCTGTCCCTTGCCTTGACCGGGATGGCCCAGGGTAGCCTGATCTCATGAGATCTCAGAAGCTAAGCAAGGTTGGCCCTGGTGAGTACTTGGATGGGAGACCACCAAGGGAGTCCAGGGTTGCTGTGCAGAGGCAGGCCATGGCAGACCACCACTGTTTGTCCCTTGCCTTGATCTGCATGACCCAGGGTAGCCTGATCTCATGAGATCTCAGAAGATAAGCAAGGTTGGCCCTGGTTAGTACTTGGATGGGAGACCACCAAGGGAGTCCAGGGTTGCTATGCAGAGGCAGGCAATGGCCGACCACCTCTGAATGTCTTTTCCTTAGACCTGGATGGCCCAGGGTAGCCTGATCTTGTCAGGTCTTGGAAGCTAAGCAATGTCAGCCCTGGTTAGTCCTTGGATGGGAGACCACCAAGGAAGTCCAGGGTTGCTGTGCAGAGGCAGGCAATGGCAAACCACCTCTGTCTGTCCCTTGCCTTGACCGGGATGGCCCAGGGTAGCCTGATCTCATGAGATCTCAGAAGCTAAGCAAGGTTGGCCCTGGTGAGTACTTGGATGGGAGACCACCAAGGGAGTCCAGGGTTGCTGTGCAGAGGCAGGCAATGGCAAACGACCTCTGAACATCTCATGCCCTGACCTGGATGGGCCCTGGCTAGCCTGATCAGATCTCAGGAGCTAAGCAGGGTCAGCCCTGGTTATTCCTTGGACTGAAGACCACCAGGGGAAACCAGGGTCATAAGGCAGAGGCAGGCAACGCCAAACCCACTTCTGTTTGTCTCTTGCCTTGACCTGGATGGCCCAGACTATCCCAGTCCTGTCAGGTCTCAGAAGCTAAGCAGGGTCAGCCCTCGTTAGTATTTGGGTGGGGGACCACCAAGGAAGTCCAAGAGGCAGAGGGAGGCCATGGCGAACCACCTCGGAATGTCTCTTGCCTTGAAAATCCTATGGGGCGGTCATACGTTGTTGTTGCATGTGCCCGCCCCCTGGGCTCTTTACTGCCGGAGCTCCGCTCCTGTGCGTTCCTGCAGGAAATGACCCCTGGGCCTCACCACGATGGCCACCACCCCTACCACCAGAACTGTCTGCTTCCTTCTCTTTGCAGCCACAACCTTGGCTACAAGATACAAAACGCGAAATCAACACGAGAGCTTTGTCACTCAGGGAATGGCTTCATTATTTTCGAAGCACTGAACATTTGGATCCTGCGGCTTCCCTTGCTTCTTAACAAAGCGACTTGCTTAAAACAAAGTATAGATTTTTTTTCACTTGGGAAGTTACCCTCCAGGAGATCTGTCAGCCTGACTAAATGTAAATGAGCTAGCAACCTGAGAGTGGCAGGCAGTGTTTGGAAGTTTCTCTCTCTGTGAAGGTCTGTCAGCCTCCATTGGAAGAGAAACCTGCAAAACAACGGAAAAATCCGGACTCTCGCGTCAACGTTAGCACAGTGGATGTATCCGCAGTAATTGGATCCCTTCTTCCCCGTAATACATTGGATGGGGAAGAAGTAACTGGTTCTCGTTTGGGGGGAAGAAGGAGATCTTTCACAATCTGAGAAAGCAAGCTTCTGGAGCGTCCTTTGCGAGAGCTAGGCATAGGATTGCCAACTTCCAGCCGGGGGCTGGAGATCTCCCAGGTGACAACCGTTCTCCAGACAACAAAGATGATTTTCTCTGGAGGGCGGACTGTGTGGTGTCATGGCCTGCTAAGGTCCCTCACCTCTCCAAACCCTGCCGTCTCCAGGATCTGTCCTCAAATCTCCAGGTATTTCCCAAGCAGGAGCAGGCAACCCTAGCTAGGCACCTTGGCAGATCACGAGCTCCTTGCAAAAGCGAGACTCCTCTGCGAGTTTCGTGAACACCAGCTTTTTGCAAGAACAACAGTACAAGGCAAGATGTAGTCGTGTGGTGTCATGGCCTGCTAAGGTCCCTCACCCCTCCAAACCCTGCCGTCTCCAGGATCTGCCCTCAAATCTCCAGGTATTTCCCAAGCAGGAGCAGGCAACCCTAGCTAGGCACCTTGGCAGATCACGAGCTCCTTGCAAAAGCGAGACTCCTCTGCGAGTTCCGTGAAAACCAGCTTTTTGCAAGAACAACAATACAAGGCAAGATGTAGTCTGTGATGTCGTCTCAAAATATGGCAATCCAGGCTATTTTTCCTGCCACGTTTACTTTCTAAAAGCTGTTTATGAAAGTTTTCTGAAGAAGCAGGCGGTGGCTCACGAGAGCTCGTCCCCTACCACAGATTTTTGTTAGTCTTTCAGGTGCTCCTGGACTCTTGCTCTGTTCTAGGGATTCTGTAGTCAAGAGCGAACAAAACGTGCTTCCCACATGTCTTGGAGTTCTCCTGTACTGACGATTCCAAGCATTCAACACGAGGTACTGGATATTTCAGGGGCTGCGGTGGCTCAGCGGGTAAGGCACTGAGCTGCAGATCAGAAGGTCTGTAGTTTGGCAGTTCGAGACCCGAGTGCCGCGTGACGGAGTGAGCTCCTGTCTCTGGCCCCAGCTCCTGCCAACCTAGCAAGAAACTGCAAATTGATAAATAGGTACCGCTTTGGTGGGAAGGTAGCAGCGTTCCGTGCACCTCGGCTTGGAAACGGAGATGAGCACGGCCCCCTAGAGTTGGATTCGACTGGCTTTCGAGCAAGGGAAACCTTTACCTTTACTGGATGTTCCAGAATCCACACATTGCCGTCTCTTCTCACCCACCATCTTCAGAGGTTTTTGTGTGCCTCTTCACCCATCGCCCTACTTCTCTCTCTCGCCTCTCTGCACACTCCGGCCAGCATTTCCGGCCAGTTCCGTTACCTGGAGCCGGACGCGCCCATCTTTCTCTGGACTTGGACCAATCTTGCTGAGCGAGAGCAGCGTAATTGGGTATTTGCCATCCGGTAATGACTTCGTCTTCTCTGTCTCCCGTTCCTGCACGATGAGCAACGAAGATGTTCGCCGGCCTCAGGATTGAATGTTGCTGCAGGCGCAGGTCTAATTTGACGCGTGGCTGTAATTAGGAACAAGCAGCAAGTGGTGAAGTTGGTCAGTAAGCCAATTCCTTTTTTTTTTTGAAATGGAAAACTCCTTTTCATGCAATGAACAGATTGTAGGATGCCACTTGTCTTGCCTCGGGTCATTGGGCTGCAGACATATGAACTCATGAAGTGGGCTCATGCTTAACCAGGAAGCCATGCAAACAAGAAACTGTGATACGCTGGCTATATTTTCAACAACAACAACAACAACAACAACAACAATAATAATACCTTTCGATTTATTGATCGCTCAATCCTGCAGAGCTGCTGGCTCTGAGCGATTTACAGTTACACAAGTTTCACAAGGGACTAATAATGATTCATAGGGGTAAGGGAGGACAGTATATAATTCTTTAAATCACACACGTTTGCAGCCAGCGGGGATTTTGTTCAGCTGAAGGCTTCAGACATGTTCTGGACGGCATTCACTTTGGCTTGGCTTGATGAATGATCAATGAACTTAGTAAGGATGTACAATGAAGGTTATACTCAAAATGAAAAGTGCATTTGATTATTATGATAAGGAAATTAAGTACACATATTACAAGAAGAAGAAGAAGGAGGAGGAGGAGGAGGAGATTGGATTTATACCCTGCCCTTCACTACCCAAAGGTGTCTCAGAGCAGCTTACAAACTCCTTTCCCTTCCCCTCCCCGCAACAGACACCCTGTGAGGTAGGTGGGGCTGAGAGAGCTCTTTCGAGGACTGCCCTTGAGAGAACAGCTCTTATCAGAACTATGGCTTGCCCAAGGTCATCCAGCCAGGTGCAAGTGGAGGAGTGGGGAATCAAACCCGGTTCTCCCAGATCAGAGTTCGCCTGCACTTAACCAGGACGCCAAACTGGCTCTGTACAGTCATAACTACTATACAATCATTCTCTATAAGGAAGAAATTAATACATGACACATTTTCAAAGAACAAAGAGAGACTAATCCACAAGGTATTAAAGAATATAGTCCGTTAAATAGTACTGGTCATTTAAATAGTCCCAATAAAGCAGTCACAATGTAGATACTTGTGTTATCAATCAGTCCAACAATCCTAATGTTCAGGAGAGATCCAAAAATCCAGCAATGAGGTATCTAGACTACTTGAGACTTGTTTCAAGTTGTAGAACTTTTCTTCAGCCGAAATTCCATGGTGGACTGGTATTAGGGAATACACTCCAATATTTAAACAACCAATTCTGTCTCACAGAAAGTCATAGAAAGCAACAAATAGAAAGCCACACACTAAGTTAATCACTAACAGATTTGTAAGGTAAAGGTAAAGGTTCCCTTGCTCGAAAGCCAGTCGAGTCCGACTCTAGGGTTGCGGTGCTCATCTCCGTTTCAAAGCCGAAGAGCCAGCGCTGTCCGAAGACGTTTCCGTGGTCATGTGGCCGGCATGACTA
>NW_015170314.1:69440-71650 GCF_001447785.1 Gekko japonicus | reverse complement strand
CTGTGCTGTAGCAATCTTGAGTATGCTGTTCAGGTATGTATCTGTGAGCTGCAAACCTACAATGACGCAGCAGCAGCAGGACTGGAAGAAGAAGCAGGAGACAGCCAGTTCCCACTGTGGGCCTGATAGAAGCCCTCCGAGGGCCTGATCTGGCCCCCGGGCCACATGATTGACACCCCTGACCTACTGCCTCATCCTTTTTGACTGGAAGTGCCAGTCCCTCATTACAGCTCTCCAGGGTCTCAGGTGGAGGTCTTTCCCATCACCTGCTGCCTGGTCCTTTTCAACTGGAGATGCCGGGGATTGAACCCGAGACCTTCTGCATGCCAAGGAGATGATCCGCCACTGAGCCACGGCCCCTCCCCAAACAGCATAAGACATGAACATATGAAGCAGCCTTAGACTGTTCCATCAAGGTCAGCATTGCCTGCTCAGACTGGCAGCAGCTCTCCAGGGTCCCAGGTAGAGGTACTGGAGATGCCGGGGATTGAACCTGGGACCTTCTGCATGCCAAGCAGAGGCTCTGCCACTGAGCCACAGTCTCTCCCCTGTAACCTATGGAAGCTGCCTTATACTGAATCAGGCCACTGATCATCACATTGACTACTCAGACAGGCAGTGGCTCCCCAGGGTCTCAGGCAGAGAGAGGTCTTTCATGTCACCTCCTGCCTGGTCCTTTTTAACAGGAGATGCCGGGGATTGAACCTGGGACCTTCTGCATGCCAAGCAGAGGCTCTGCCACTGAGCCGCAGCCCCTCCTTCTATAAGATCCACCAAGATTGCCACCTGCTAGCTTGACAGAATAACAAATGAATGGGGTGGTGGGCGGGGAGAGAGGAGACTGACTTCCCAGGTGCCTGATGAGAGTTAGTGCAGCTGACCGACGGCACAGAGGCGATTGACTGCAAATCTTTCCAGTCAGCTCTCCAGCTGGTGAGTGATGAGTGAGGCCGGATCTTAAATCTTCCGACTTGTTAGCTCTTTATTTAGGGAGTGCGCCTTCTTTCATTCGACCCAGCAAATGCGGAAGATCGAGCACCTACTCATCAGACACATTAGCTGTTTTTGCCCTGCCACCATTCATCAGAGGGGCCGCGGATCAGTGGCAGAGCACCTGCTTGGCATGCAGAAGGTCCCAGGTTCAATCCCCGGCACCTCCAGTTAAAAGGACCAGGCAGGAGGTGATGGGAAAGACTCTCCTCTGTCTGGGACCCTGGAGAGCCACTGACCACTGGGGGTGACACTTTCTGGCTAACAGCTCCCCAGCGCCAGTTGAGGGCACCAGATCCTATGCGGGTGACTTAGTTCCTAACGGAGGGTACATCATCGACATTACGAAAAGCAAAAATGAGGAGGATGAAAGAAATGTAGGTGGTGTAGGGAGTAGGTGCTGGTGGGGGGGGAGAATAAGGTTGCCAGGTGTGGGTCAGGAAATACCTGGAGACTTTGGGGGCGGATCCAGGAGAAGGCGGGGCTTGGGGAGGGGAGGGGTTTCAGCATGGTGCAATGACATCGAGTCCACCCTTCAAAGCAGCCGTTTTCTCCAGGGAAGCTGATCTCTGTCAGCTGATCATTTGTAAAAGCAGGAGATCTCCAGGGAGAATGAAGCTGGATTAGGCCAACGGCACGAGGAAGTCAAGTGAGTCCATGGAAAGCAATATTTGGAGAACTAATTCATGGGGTCACCATAAAATGGAAGTGGAACTTGATCTCTCTCTCTCTTTCTCTCTTTCTCTCTCTGTCTCTCGCGCACACACACACACACGCGCTTGCTCGCACGCACACACACCTGTGGGAACAAATTGGCTGCCCTGCCTGGAGACTGGCAACCCTAGGGGAGAATGAAGCTGGATTAGGCCAACGGCACGAGGAAGTCAAGTGAGTCCATGGAAAGCAATATTTGGAGAACTAATTCATGGGGTCACCATAAAATGGAACTTGATGGCGCTCTCTCTCTCTCTCTCAAGCACACACATACACACACGCTCTCGTGCTCGCATGCGCGCGC
Organism: Gekko japonicus; assembly: GCF_001447785.1. NCBI lineage: Eukaryota > Metazoa > Chordata > Lepidosauria > Squamata > Gekkonidae > Gekko > Gekko japonicus. The sequence continues at coordinate 69,642 of NW_015170314.1, read as the reverse complement.
GCACACACACCTGTGGGAACAAATTGGCCGTTGCTGCATGGTTCAGAACAGCCTTTCCTTTTATTTCCTGTCAGTTATCTTATCAGCGAGAACAGGATACTGGGCCTTCCTCTGGAGCAGGGGCAGTTCTACAGCCAAGCCCCCCAAGAGACTGCAGGAGATCTCCAGGCCCCACCTGGAGGCTGGCAACAGTGACTGCTTG
>NW_015170314.1:62850-68867 GCF_001447785.1 Gekko japonicus | reverse complement strand
CGGCCTGCGAGCCGGCCAAAGTCGTCTTGTTCCTGATCGAATAAAGTACGCTTTGCTGAAATCACTCTCCATCTGCATACTTTTCAGAAGGGTTCGCTTCAGGGCATGCTTTTCAGGATATGTTGTTCTGCACACACGCAAACTGCGAAAAAACAAACAAAAAAAAACTGCCGACGCGCGCTGCCGTGTGAAAGTACGCTTTGCTGAAATCACTCTCCGTCTGCGTACTTCTCAGAAGGGTTTGCTTCAGGGCATGCTTTTCGGGATATGTTGTTCTGTGCACACGCAAACTGCGAAAAAATAAAAATAAAAACTGTCGACGCGCGCTGCCGTGGGTATGCACGGGAGCGATGTGCTCCGCAGCGAGAGAGGGTAATGTGATCACGCTTGTCCTGGATCAAATACAATCCGATTGGAACCGGATCAGTTTAAACCGCTCCGGCACACCTTCTGAACTCACCCAGAGTTGCTGAACCTGGGCTCTGGCTTGCTCCTGGCCATCAGTGTAGGGCAGAGAAGCGACCGCACTCACCGCCTGGGCAGCTTCTGGCCAGCTCTCATTTCAAAGGTGGAGCACATTTCAAATCAGTACAGGAAGAGGCAATGGGCGGAACTTGTTTGGAGTGACAAAATACCTTGTACCTGTCCGGTACTGGACTGGACAGGGCAGGGCAGGGAAGGAAAAAGACGAGAAAGAGAGAGGGATTGCATTATTGTGTGGGATCCTGATGTGATTTATCTGTTTACCTCGCATTGTTTTCGAGTAATCTTTCCGTGAATTAAAAGTTAATCATTCCTATTGCCTTCAATTAATTGCTCTCCTTTTCTCCACCTGGAGAGTGTCTTTGCTTATTGTTGTATCCATGGTAACCTTTCAGACCTGCACCTTTGATGCTGGTTTTGAGTTCTTCATTTGCTGCCGTTTTGCATGCATCCTCCAAATTGTCTTAGAGGGAAGGCAGGTTTAACGTTCACACTGCACCAGAGGTGGTTGGAAAGGGAGCCTGCTGTCCAGATGTGTATTTTACTATCCTCTTGAGACCTCTAGAGATCCCTCTCTGCTCCGCAAGAAACAAACCTGGAAGCCGGGGACTGTTTTTGGGATAACAATTGCAGGTACTTCTGCACCTGGAGTTGGCAACTGTACTGCCAGCTCAGTCAGCATTATTGTTCTCATGTACATTGGGGAAGGGTTTCTTAATCCCTCCCCCCCCCAGCTAAGGTTACCAACTCCCAATTGGCAAGTTCCTGGAGATTTTGGGGGAGGCCTGGGTAAGATGGGGTTTGGGAAGGGGAGGGAGTTCCGTGGGGACATGATGCCACGGAGTCCGTGGTGCAAAGCAGCCATTCCCCCCCCAGGGGAACTGATTTTCATGGTAATTCCAGGAGGTCTCCAGGCTCTACCTGGAGGTTGTCAACCCTACCCTGCCGCACTGCTTCAACAAGGAAAAGTGCCTGCCCCCGACTGTTCTGAGCCCTAAGAAGAAAAATAGCTCCCTACAGGTACAGGGTAGGAGCTGCGGTGTCTCAAGTAGTTAAGACACTGAACTGCAGGCTGTGGAAGGTCGGTAGTTCAGCAGTTCGAGACCCGAGTGTGCTGCATGATGGAGTGAGCTCCCATCTCTCGTTCCAGCTCCTGCCAACCTAGCAGTACGAAAGCAAGAAATTGCAAGTAGATAAATAGGTACCACTTTGGTGGGAATGTCACAGCGTTCCGTGCGCCTTGGTGTTTAGTCATGCCGGCCACATGGCCACGGAAACGTCTTCGGACAGCGCTGGCTCTTCGGCTTGGAAACGGAGAGGAGCACCGCAACCCTAGAGTCGGATTCGACTGGCTTTCAAGCAAGGGAACCTTTACCTTTTTACAAGTACAGAGAGCCAGTTTGGTGTAGTGGTTAAGTGCGCGGAGTCTAATCTGGGAGAGCCGGGTTTGATTCCCCACTTTCCACTCGCAGCTGCTGGATGACCATGGGCAAGCCATAGTCCTTTCAGAGCTGTTCTTGAAAAAGAGCATTTTCTGTCAGAGCTCTCTCAGCCCCACCCACCTCACAGGGTGTCTGTTGTGTGGAGGGGAAGGGAAAGGAGTTTGTGAGCCACTCTGAGAGTCCCTTGGGTAGTGAAGGGTGGGGGATAAACCCAATCTCTTCTTCTTCTTCTTCTACCTCCCCTGCCCCCTGGCACATGTCAGTCCAGGAGGGGCATTTTCAGCCAATGAAACAGTGCATCAAATCCCTTGATCTAGAAACCTGCATCCCATGCTGTGGCCTTCATCCAGACTGGACCTCCCACGCAGGGGTCATTTCATAGAAAAAGAGGTGCAGGAGCTCATTAGCATAACTTATTTGCATATGCCACACCCCCTGACATCACCAGAAGTGTGTCCGAAGGCAACATCCACCGCTCAGGCTCCATTGGACTGTTTTGGATTGCTGGCTATGGGGGGGGGGGGCTCTGCAACTTACCTGGCTGCTTCTTGCTCTGACTGAGGGCTGCTGGGAGCAGGGGGCGGGGCTTGTTGCAGGTCCCCGCCCCCTGGGCTCTTTACAGCCGGAGCTCCGCTCCTGTGCGCTCCTGCAGGAAATGACCCCTGTTCCTATGGCTACTTTTTAATTTTTAAAATTTACTCCATTTATATTCCTCCTTTCTCCCCAATGGGGACGTTCTACTCTGCTCCTCCATTTTATCCTCACAACAACCCTATGAGGTAGGTTAGGCCAAGACGGTACGCTCGGCCCACAGTCACCCAGCAAGCTTCCGTGGCAAAGTGGGAATTCAAACCTGGGCCTCCCGGATCTTAGTCCAGCAGTCCTGGCGACTAGAAGAAGAGAAGAGATTAGATTTATACCCCGCCCTTCATGTTATGTCCACTGACCGCCACCAGGTGTCACCGACTTGAACCAGAACTTGGCTCTCGGAGACAATCGGGACCAGGATCCTGAAACCTCAAGCGGTCACCAATGGGAACCTTGGCGGGAAGTTTAAACCCACCAATGGGACCTGTGGGTGGTCCACGGGGACTGTATGTAGTTGGCCATCTGGCCGGTATTTGTTGTTCTGTTGTGTACCAGTAAACTATGTGCTGATAATCACGCTGCTCCTGACTCTTTAATGCATCGAACCCACTACACAACACTTCACTACCCAATGGAGTCTCAGAGCGGTTTACAAACTCCTCCCCCTCCCCCAGCAGACACCCTGTGAGGTAGGTGGGGCTGAGAGAGAGCTTTTTCCAGAACAGTCCTTGAGAGAACAGCTCTGAGAGAACTATGCCTTGCCCAAGGTCATCCAGCAGGTGGAAGCGGAGGAGTGGGGAATCAAACCCTGTTCTCCCAGATTAGAGTCCGCACACTTAACCGCCAATGCTCCCTCTAAGCTGTGGAGTCTTGTGAGCAAAAAATTCTACTTTGTGAGCTACTGGCATTAAAGTTGTGAGCAGGTGATTTGGCTGCTGCATAAATTAGTTTGCTCTGGAGCTGTCCTTCCTGAGCTAAGACAAAAATGTGTGAGCCGGAGGCTGAAAAACTGAGCTAGCTCACACTAACTCAGCTTAGAGGGAACACTGTTAACCACTACACCAAACTGGCTCCAGGACTAGGCCACACTGACTCTCCTCATTCAGCTGCAGAACTGTGAATCCAGTCCTGGATTAAAATATTTGTTTGAAGAAGTGTGCTTTCCACACAACAGCTTATACTCTGTAGAAAACTTTGTTGGCCTTAAAGGGGCCACTGGACTCAAACGTTGTTCTTTCTAGGCACGGGATTGGAAGTGGCATTGGAAGTCCACTAGATGGCGATCTCATATCTCAAGCGGCTCTCTTGGCGGGGGAGGGGAAGCAAGTTGTTCTCAGAGGGACGCATGATGCCCTCCTCCCCTACACCCCCCCCCGCAACTGGTGCCTGCCGGACCCCGCATGTCCTGCTACCCCTTGGCCCAGAGGACCACCCCAAGGCTATAAGTAATTGGGCACATGTTAATTTAATTAATTTTAATTAACTAATTAACAAATTAATTAATTAATAAATAAAATAATTAATTACTTATTTAAATAGTTATTTAATTAACAATAAATAAATAAATAAATAATGGCTTTCGAGCAAGGGAACCTTTACCTTTACCTAATTTAATTAAGCAGAGGCCACTTTAGAATTGTCCACGGCCTCGGAGAAAACCAAGCATCCAATCACATGATGAAAGTCACCAGGAAAACTAACCGTATAGGTAGTTTTTAAAATAAAACCCATAATTTGAATCTGAGCACTCCATGGCTCAGCCTTGGGAATTCGCACTCAATGCTAGGGGTCATGCCAAGAAGACGAGTGGCAATAATAAAGAGAACTGCCCCTCTGAGCATACACAGAGTATTTCCCGCTCACTGCTGGAAAACGACAGTGAAATCTGCACAGCTGTTGCTCGTTGGGGGCGGGGTGTGTGGCCTTATGACACACTTCCGGTGATGTCAGGGGGTGTGGCATATGCTAATGAGTTATGCTAATGAGTCTCCCAAGCTCTTTTTCTACGAAATGACCCCTGAATAAATGAATGAATACAATACAATGAAATAAAGATGATAGCTATATTTTTGTGCAAGGGTCTAGATTAATATGCTTTGGTAAAGGGACCGGGAGTGTGGACTATGCTATAATGTGCAGAGCATTAATTAATTGATTGATTTATATCCTGCCTTTTACCCCACCTCACATCATTCTTCTCTCCTTCCCTTAGTCCTCACAACAGCCCTGTGAGGTAGGTCACCCTGAGAGAATGGAATTGGTCCAAGGACACCCAGTGAGCTTTCATGGCACAGACGGGATTTGACCTTGAATTTCCCAGAGCCTGGCCTGACACTTTAACCGCTATACCATGCTGGTTGTCAAATATGATCCTGCTCTGTGATTTCTGCATTGTTCTATGTGTCATGTTTGGTGTAGTGGTTAAGTGCGCAGACTCTAATGTGGGAGAACCGGGTGTGATTCCCTACTCCTCTGCATGCAGCTGATGGTGTGACCTTGGGTCAGTCACAAGTTCTTTCAGAGCTGTTCTCTCATGAGCAGTTCTTGAGAGAGCTCTCTCAGCCTCATCTGCCTCGCAGGGTGTCTGTTGTGGGGAGGGGAAGAGAAAGGAGTTTGTAAGCCGCTCTGAGACTCCTTTGGGTAGTGAAGGGCAGGGTATAAATCCAATCTCCTCTTCTTCTTCCTCCTCCTCCTCCTCCTCCTCCTCCTCCTCCTCCTCTTCTTCTTTTCAGCTTTCCCCCCCAGATTTCTCCTTGGTTTCAGATTTCTGCAATCTGAATCGGATTGCATTGTTTACTGGCTGCCCTATCCCGTTGATTGTGTTGATTTATAATCCACTTTGAGTCTCAGGAAGAAAGACAAGTGATTGGTAATGGAAATAATAAATAAATCTCTGGATGAAAATCCCCCCCCAATTTTTTTTATTTAAACAAGAAGACATAAATACAACATTGAAATTAAATCAGAGGAGTTTTCGGCTAAACATTAGGAAGAACTTCCTGACAGATCAGTTTCTCAGTGGAACAGGCTTCCTTGGGAGGTGGTGGGCTCTCCTTCTTTGGAGGTTCCTGCCACTTTGGGGTCAGGAAGCAATCCTGGAGGTTTTTTGTCATCCTCTGGGCATGGAACAGAGGTCACTGAGGGTGTGGAGGGGGAGGTATTTGTGAATTTCCTGCCTTGTACCGGGGGTTGGACTAGATGACCCTGGAGGTACCTTCCAACTCCATGACTCTATGAACATGCCATAGTAAAAGTGCAGCTAGACAACCAAAACATAACAAAATAAAACTGGGAAACATTAACAACATTGAAATATGTACCAATAATATTAAAAGGTACAGTTTGTAACTTGAGCATGACAAATCAATTACAACTGTAACAGTTCAATGGGGTAGACATGGTTTGGAACTTCTATCGATACCATGTAAGATCACATTGGTAGCCAAACTGCAGGAAGATTAGAATTGGACAAGTAAGGGGACCCGCGATACTCGCGGGGGGGGG
>NW_015170314.1:55757-62343 GCF_001447785.1 Gekko japonicus | reverse complement strand
CCCTCAGTCTCCCCCCCCCCACCCCCCCCCACCCCGGCTCAGATGGCGAGGTCCGAGCGGCTGCCAGCCACTGAGCCTTGCTGATCTCTTCCCCCCCCTCCCCGGTCTCCTCCACCCTGGCTCGGACGGCGAGGCCCGAGCGGCTGCCAGTCGCCGGGCCCCACCAATCTCCTCCCGTCTCCTCCACTCCATCCCCCCCGGCTCCAATGCTGGTGAGGCCGTGCCTTGCCTGTCCTTCCCCCCCGGCTCCGAAGCGAGGCCCGGTGGCTTGCAGCCGTCGTGCCTCACCTGCCCCCCCACCGCTGCCGTTGCCGTCGTGGTGCTGAAGTGAGGCCCAAGCGGCTTGTAGCCGCCGGGCCTCGACGGTCCCCGCCTGCCCGCCAGCCAGCCAGGCAGCCAAGCCTTCTGCTGTGCTCCCGTCCCCTGTGGCGGCGGCGGCGAGGCAGTTCCTACGCATGCGCAGGAGACGCTCTGTTACTTTTTGGGGGATTTAAATATCCCCCCGATATTTTCCTCCCTTTTCAGATTTTTGTGCACACCTGGGGACTGCCCCAAGTGTACACGAAAATCTCCCTCCCCCCCAGGTGCCCCCGATGCGCGGATTTAGGTATCCGCACGCAGGGGGCACCTTGCACTATTAGATGTATAGATGAAAATGTTATTGAAAGGTGGGGTGCTGTGCTAAAGGGTGAAGGAGGCGTTTGAGAACGGCTGGGGTGAGGATCATTTGAATAAGTCTAGAGCCCTGCGATAAAGTTAGTTCCTATTTTTAGAAAGCTCTAACTTTCACACTGAGAATCCTACAATTGCAGGACTAATTGGGTCGGGGATATTGGGCTACGGTAGGGACAGTATAAGCCACAGGCTGCATTTTCCTGGTCAGATGACAGGCGAGCGAGCGGACTAGAGGTACCCATCAAGAAGACTGTCAGAGCATCAATGAATGGAGTTAATAGCCAGGTCGTACCAGGAGAAAAGAGACTTTGGCTGGCTACATCCCAGCAGGATGCCTGCGAGAAAGAAGCCTTCTGTTGCTCCTCTGTTCTCACTTGGTTTCTTAGATTTCAGGACATGGATCACGACTCATCCGTCTGTGAAGGGAGCGCTCAAGAGGCAGGCGGGAAGGGAAGTGGCAAACCTTCCTAGGGCTAATGGGGGTTGCTGATCTGAGAAGCCAGGTGGATTTGGAGCAGGGAAGGGACAAAGTGGAAGCAAATGAGTTTTGTTCTGGCCGATTGGCCTGGCAAATGTCAAGTCGGAGAATCTTTCCTGCCAGAGGGCAAGGGGCGGTTAAGAGCGGTGGCACAGGCAGTTAAATGCCTGCTTCAGTAACATCATACGAACAGCCCTATGGCGGTTCGAGTACCACCGCGGTCGAGGTGAGCTCTCGACCCTTGTCCCAGCTCCCGCCCACCCAGCGGTTCGAAAGCAACTTAATTGCAAGTAGATAAATGGGTACCCACCCTTAGTAGGGTGGGGGGCACCCTGCCTGTGTGGTGGTTGAAGATGGATGGAGGCGGCAGCGGCAGTGAGACATCAGCTCCGGTTTTGATGGCGTGAAGATGGCGGCGGCGGCAGGCGAGCGAGCGGCGGCGGCGAGCGGGCGCAACCAGAGGAACGATCCCTGGTGGCTAGAAGGCAGAACATCGAGTGACCGCTGCCGAGGAGAAGGCCGTGATGACGTCAAGAGCCGGCACAGCGGAGCCGGAAAGGACGCAGCTGAAACCGGAAGGAGACGGGAGTCGCGCGCCTCGAGAGAGGAAGGTTGCCGCCAGACGCCAGATGCCGAGGAGGGCCCCCCGCCTGAGGAACCGCCAGAACCAACAGGACCAACTACCAACCACCACCATAGGGGTGCCGGTAGGTTTCCCTGCCCCTTACAAATATATGTGGCCATAGTTAGGGTAGTAAAATGGTGACTAGCACCGAACTGTAAGCCGCTCAGAGACCCCCTGACAAGGGGTTCGAGCGGGATATAAAGTTGAATGTATAAATAAATAAATAAATAACTGCAGAGCATCTTCGGGTCTGCGGCTCCAAAGGAGGGGGCCTGTGGCTCCGCGGCAGAGCGACTGCTTGGCATGCAGAAGGCACCGGGTTTTTTTTTTTTAAAAAAAATTAATTTCCGTTAATAATGCTCCGCCTTTCTCGCTTGGTCTCAAGGTGGAGTACACAGAGGGAGTCCATAGAATCGACAGGAGGGGGCGTTCAAGTAGCAACTGAGTAGGGTTTGTGCTGCAGAACCAACCTGAAGTCTAAAAGTTCCGCAGGGCCGTGAATACGGAGCTTTTCCGGCAGGCATTCCGATAGGAGCGGCACCTTACCAGCCGTGCCCTGTGTCGACCTAGAGTTAGAAGTTACCTAGAGTGGTAGCACCGCTGAATGTGTTCTTTAAATGCATTTTATTATATCGCACCACTATCGTTATACCAACTGTTTTGGATTTTTATACTGAAATGTATATTGTTTTATTGGTTTTATGTGAGCCGCCCTGAGCCTGCCTTGGCGGGGAGGGCAGGGGAAAAGTTAAATTAATAAATAAATGAAAATAAATTTAAAAAACCAGAACTGAAGCAAAGTATAAACATGACGCATTAAATGATGCAGAATTGAGCCCCCTCTCCATCTTCTCCAGGCCCAAAACAGGACGGTCACCTAGGAAGAAATGACAACAAAGCTTTCCTCCTCTTAACTTTTCAAAGACAGCTGTGCTAATGGACCTGCCGCAGAGGAGCAGGGAATTATGAAGAAGAAGAAGAGGAGGAAGGAGAAGAAGAAGAAGAAGAAGAAGAGGAGGAGGAAGAAGAAGAGATTGGATTTATACCCCACCCTTCACTACCTGAAGGAGTCTCAGAGCGGCTTACAAACTTCTTTCCCTTCCCCTCCCCACAACAGATACCCTGTGAGGTAGGTGGGGCTGAGAGAGCTCTCTCGAGAACTGTCCTTGAGAGAACAGCTCTAAAATAACTTGTGACTGAACCAAGGTCACACCAGCCGCTGCATGTGGAGGAGCAGTGAATCAAACCTGGTTCTCCCAGATTAGAGTCCGCGCTCTTAACCACTGCACCAAACTGGGAAGCAAAGACCACAGCCTGAGTGGCTGGCAGGTGGGGGGGGGGTGGCCCTGACATAACTTCTGGATTATTCTTTCGGGGGGAGCCACGTGGCAGAGATACCCCTTCTCTTCACTCTCCTTTTTGCCCCTTCCCCAAAGAAGAGGCCAGCCTGGCACTGGCCTGGCCAAGAGATACTCTGGGCCTCTCTGGCTTCGCCTCCTGTTCCGAGTTCAAACACAAGATGCTCCAGGGAACCTGCCTGTCAGAGAGATGAGGCCCTTCAGCGGCTGCTCGATGGCAGAAGTGGAGGTTACCAACTTCCAGGTGGGGCCTGGAGAGCTCCGAGCTTTACAACCCGATGACAAATCAGTTCCCCTGGTGAAAACGAGCGCTTTGGAGAGCAGACTCTAGGGCATTGCACCCCACAGAGGGCTTTCCTCTCCAACCCCACCTCTTCCAGACTCCACTCCCAGATCTCCAGGAATCTACCACTCTGGAGCTGGCAACCTTGGAGCTGAATGGAAAACCCCCCCCCCCCCATATGTGCATATGTAGGATATATGTAGGGTGAAGTCTACATGTAGGAGAAAGGCTGCTGTCAGGGCTTTTCTAATGGTTACCTTTCAACGGCACAAGACCCCCCCCCTCTATCGTAAGAGAATGGTGGGTCTTCGATCAATCTGTTTCCAAGGCAACACAGCAACATCTTCAGAGATGAGCAGCACCGAGAATCGGTGGATGCTTCCGTTTATTGGGATGCATAGTAAGTATTCCCAGTAGTCATGTATGGCTGCGAGAGTTGGACTATAAGGAAGGCCGAGTGCCGAAGAATAGATTCTTTTGAACTATGGTGCTGGAGAAGACTCTTGAGAGTCCCTTGGACTGCAAGGAGATCAAATCAGTCACTCCTAAAAGAAATCAACCCTGACTGTTCCCTGGAAGGCCAGAGAATGAAACTGAAGCTCAAATACTTTGGCCACCCAATGAGAAGGGAGCACTCCTTGGAGAAGACCCTGATGCTAGGAAAGATTGAAGGTCAAAGAAGACGGGGACGGCAAAGGATGAGATGGTTAGACAGTGTCATAGATGCAACGAACATGAAATTGAGCCAACTTCAGAGGACGGCGGAAGACAGGAAGGCTTGGTGTGATCTGGTCCATGGGGTCGCGAAGAGTTCGACTCTACTGTGCGACTGAACAACAACAATAGTAAGGGACAGGATGGTGTGAAAATACCACCCTCTGAGACGGAGGGCTGCTAGGAGTCTCGGTCTTTATCAGGTCAAACAGAGGATCAAAAAAGATTGGGGGCATCTCCGCTCCCTCCTCCGTTTAGAGGCTTGATGAGCTCCGCCGTTCCCCTACTGGGGAGGCAGAGCTCGAAAACTCTCTCGGCATCGAGAACCTTTGGATCAAAAGAGGAGGAATCGCCAGGGGTCCTTTCCTGCAGGAGCGCACAGGAGCGGAGCTCTGGTAGTAAGGAGCCCAGGGGGTGAGCACATGCAACAAGCCCCGCCCCCTGATCTCAGCAGCCTTCAGTTGGGTCATGAGGAGCAAGAAGCAGCCAGGTAAGTTGCAGAGCCCGCCCCGGCCCGCGTTCAGGTATAAGCTCTCCCTCCTCTGCGAGGACAGATCTGCACATCCCCCCCCCAATAGCTAGCAATCCAAAACAGTCCAGTGGAGCCTGAGTGGTGGGTGTTGCCTTCTGACACACTTCTGGTGATGTCAGGGGGTGCGGCATATGCAAATAAGTTATGCAAATAAGTTATGCTAATGAGCTCCTGCACCTCTTTTTCTACGAAATGACCCCTGGGAATCGCTATATAAGCTTCCCACCTGGCCCCCGGGGGCCCTATCAGTTTTACATGCTCCAGTTAAACAGATACACTCAAAGGCCACAAATGCAAGGGAAAACAAAAGCAAGCAAGCCATAGCCCACAAATGCAACCTCACATCATACTCAATGCTCCCTCTAAGCTGTGGAGTCTTGTTAGCAAAAATTCGACTTTGTGAGCTGCTGGCCTTAAAGTTGCGAGCGAGCAATTTGGATACTGCATAAATCAGTTTGCTCAGGATCCGTCTTTCCTGAGTGAAGACAACAATGGGTGAGCCGGAGGCTAAAAAACTGTGAGCTAGCTCACACTTAGAGGGAACATTGATCATAACATAAAAACTGCAGCGATAGCAGATGTTCCCAACCTTGAACAACCTAGGGTTGCCAGCCTCCAGGAATCTCCTGGAATGACAATGGATCTCCAGATGACACAGGCCGGTTCCCCTGGGGAAGATGGCTAGTTTGAAGGGTGGGCCCTATGGCATTGTACCCCACTGAGGCCCACCCCCTCCTCAAATCCCGCCCTCCCCCAAACCTCCAGGAATTCCCCAAACTGGAGCTGGCGACTCTAGACTCAACAACCTCAGCTCTTCAAGAGAAGGAATTCTGTGCAAGCGAAAAGTCTTTGTGCTGCTTAGGGTTGCCAACTTCCAGGTGGTAGAAGCCAAAAATGAGCGATCACGGGAGGAAGTGGAAATCCAACAACAACATCCGTGACAAAAATAACGAAGAGTCAATAAAGATACGTTGTAAAATCATTTACTGTAGTAATTCTGTAGAAAATTCTCTTCTATTGTCGCTCACACGCTAACAAAGGCTGCACAATGTAAACAATTTGTTTCACTATATTTGCTTTATCTGAGTGTGTAGCAATCACAGTTCTTATTGAGTACCAACTCTTGAAGGAAACATTCCATGTTGACTCTCTAATAACAGAACCCAAGGTCTTCACAATGTATTAGCTGGTTTTGCAACATATCTTTATTGACTCTTCGTTATTTTTGTCACGGATGTTGCTGTTGGATTTCCTCAACCTAGAGGAGGTAGCTGGAGCTTCCCTTAGGGAGGATTACAACTGGTCTCCAGCCAACAGAGATCGGTTCCCCTGGAGAATATGGCTGCTTTGGAAAGTAGACTCTAGGGACTATAGAGATCAGTTCCCCTGGAGAAAATTGCTGCTTTGGAGGATGGGGTCTGTGGCACTGGACCCCACAGAGGTACCCCTGTCCTCCCCGGGCTCCACCCCCAAATCTCCTGGAGCTTCCTAACCGGGAGCTGGCAACCCTACCCCCCCCCCCCCCCGCGCCGAACGGGGGCCCGCCACCCCCCCCCCCCCCCCCCCCCGTGGCTAGAGGGGCTCTGACAACCCTGCTCAGCTGCGGAAATGATTTAGCCAAAAGCAATTGAGCAAAATACTTTCCATCAGAAGCCTCGAGTTAGACCACAGGCCTGGGAAAATCTTAGCTCGAAGCAGAAAGAAACAGAAAACAGAAAGACGTCGTCGCCTGGAGCAGTCCAGCCCTTAGCCTGAAGCAGTTTCATTTTTTGGAGAGCATACCTGTTCAGCATTCAGAAACGCTCACCAGGGATAGGCGAACAGTTTCCAGGATGCTTCCCGAAGGCCCGTGCGTGTCTGCTTGCACGCACGTGTGCCCACCCGTGCAGAGGAAGAGTATTTCAAAGGCGCACCACCGCCA
>NW_015170314.1:53529-55703 GCF_001447785.1 Gekko japonicus | reverse complement strand
TTGAGACCCGAGTGCTGCAAGACGGAGTGAGCTCCCGTCTCTAGTTCCAGCTCCTGCCAACCTAGCAGTTTGAAAGCAAGAAATTGCAAGTAGATAAATAGGTACCACTTTGGTGGGAAGGTAACAGCGTTCCGTGCGCCTTGGTGTTTAGTCATGCCGGCCACATGACCACGGAAATGTCTTCGGACAGCGCTGGCTCTTCGGCTTTGAAACGGAGATGAGCACTGCAACCCTAGAGTCGGACTCGACTGGCTTTTGAGCAAGGGAACCTTTACCTTTACTGCCAGTCTCATTGCTGCTGGAAAGCATGCCTGGAGAAGATCCTCAGAACAAAAGCTTAGTGGATGGGCTCGCTCACGCTGGAGGAGAACACCCTTCGGATAAACGTATGGGGCAGAGTTCCATGAGTGACTCTTAGCCACAAGGTGTAGATGGAACACTCTGTCTGGGGCAGTGAGAGAGAAGGTTTTTATTGTATTTAGCCATAGGCCATTACAACTGTCTGGGGAAGTGATGCTCTGTGTTCTTGGTGCTTGGGGGGCAACAGTGGGAGGGCTTCTGGAGTTCTGGCCCCGCTGGTGGACCTCCTGATGGCACCTGGGTTTTGACCACTGTGTGATACAAAGTGTTGGTCTTGTTTGGCCATTGGCCTGTTACAACATGGCTTCTCTTATGCGTGGGGCAATGATGCTCTGTGTTCTTGGTACTTGGGGGGCAACAGTGGGAGGGCTTCTGGAGTTCTGGCCCCGCTGGTGGACCTCCCAATGGCACCTGGGTTTTGGCCTCCATGCGAGACAGTGTTGGACTGGATGGGCCACTGGCCTGGTCCAACATGGCTTCTCTTATGTTTCCCTGTTCCACCCTCTGTGCTGAATTTTAAATTGCAAGCGCCTTGGGACAGGACCTATTGTTTGGGTGCCACTCTGAATTTTGTTATGCAAACTGGTGGCCTTATGCCAGGAATGCTGTGGTGGATGCGAGGAAGGCGGGCAAGAGGAGCTGTGACAGATTCGGGGATGGAAGAGGACGGTGCCAGCCCTGTGGTGGGGAGAATGGGGGGAAAGGGCTCTTCTGGATGCCTGTGTGTTAAATGCCATCAAGACACATTCGAGTTATGGCGACCCTGTGCATTAATGACCTCTAAAGCATCCTTCCTCAGGTCTTGCAAGCAGAGGGCCGTGGCTTCCTTGGTTGAGTCAATTTGGTGTAGTGGTTAAGTGTGCTGACTCTAATCTGGAAGAACTGGGTTTGATTCCCCACGCCTCCACTTGCAGCTGCTGGATGACCTTGGGCAAGGCATAGTCCTATCAGAGCTGTCCTTGAAAAGGCAGTTCTCAAAAGAGCTCTCTCAGCCCCGCCTACCTGACATGGTGTCTGTTGTGGGGAGGGGAAGGGAAAGGAGTTTGAAAGCCGCCCTGAGACTCTGAGTGAAAGGTGGGGTATAATTCCAGTCTCCTCCTCCTCTTCTTCTTTGCTCAGGTTGGCTCTTCCCCTTTTCTTGATGCCTTCAACTTTTCCTAGCATTATTGTCCTTTCTGGTGAGTTTTTCCCACCTAAACGGAATACAGCCTAGCTCTTTGATGTGTTAACACCTCTTGCTTGGAGGGTTCATGTTCTGGCCAGCAACTTGAGCCTTTGGTCTTGACACCCAGATGGGCCAAGGCGTCATGGGGGGAGGGGTGTCTGCAAAGGGCAGCTGTTCCTTTGCTTGAGGTCAGCTGTTGGGTGGTCTTTTGACGGTCACTCCTGCGTGTGTTCGTGAGGAGGGAGAATAGAGGGGAATGATGCCAAAGAGGGCCGCAGGTGTGCCTGGGGAAGGGGGGGGGCATCATGCAAATCACAAAGACCAGGCACGCCATGGATTGCGAGTGCCAAGTTGTAACTTTTCTTCTGTTTGTTTTGCTGACTGTACCCAGACCTGTCTTGTAGCTACGCTGAGTTTGTGTCTCGTAGAATAAGGCTGTTGAACGAAGAGCAGGGGTCCTTTCGTAGAAAAAGAGGTGCAGGAGCTCATTAGCATAGCTCATTAGCATAACCTATTTGCATATGACACACCCCCTGACATCACTGGAAGTGTGTCAGAAGGCAACACCCACCGCTCAGGCTCCACTGGACTGTTTTGGATTACTAGCTATGGGGGGGGGGGGAATCGGCAGGTCTGCACTCACAGAGAA
>NW_015170314.1:51963-53491 GCF_001447785.1 Gekko japonicus | reverse complement strand
GTGTTTTGGGTGTCCGGCTTTTGGGGGGGGGGGGGATGTGCAGATCTGTCCTCGCAGAGAAGGGAGAGCTTGTGCCTGAATAAAACTTGGTCTTAAAGGTGCCACTGGACTGTTTTGGACCGGGGGACTCTGCCACTTACCTGGCTGCTTCTTGCTCTGACTGGGGGCTGCTGGGAGCAGGGGGTGGGGCTTGTTGCATGTGCCCGCTCCCTGGGCTCTTTACTGCCGGAGCTCTGCTCCTGTGCGCTCCTGCAGGAAATGACTGCAGACCCCTGACTAAGAGAGTCTGCGCACTTTCTTACCCAACCGCCTTGGCTACTTGGCATGCTAAAGTAGTGCACCCCCTGTGGCATTGGCCTCGGGTAACATCATGAAAGGAAAAGGGCTGATTTTACCCGAGATGAACACACATGAAGCTGCCTTAGACTGAATCAGAGTATGGGTCCGTCAAAGTCAGTAGTGTCTACTCAGTGGCTCTCTCAGGGTCTTTTGCATCACCTACTGCCTGACCCTTTAAATTGGAGATGCCGGGGATTGAACCTGGGTCTTCCTGCATGCCAAGCAGATACTCTTGCCCTGAGCCAAGGGCCCTCTCCGTACTGATGACAACTATCAGAGAAAGAACAACAGTTGGTTTTTATACCAAGCTTTCTCTACCCTAAAGGTATAGGTTTCCCTTGCTTGAAAGCCAGTCAAATCCGACTCTAGGGGGCGGTGCTCATCTCCATATCCAAGCCAAAGAGCCAGCGCTGTCCAAAGACTTTTCCGTGGCCGTGTGGCCGGCATGACTAAATGCCAAGGCGCACGGAATGCTGTTACCTTCCCACCGAAGCGGTATCTATTTATCTACTTGCAATTTCTTGCTTTCGAACTGCTCGGATGGCATGAGCTGGGGCCAGAGACGGGAGCTCACTCCGTCATGTGGCACACTCGGGTCTTGAACTGCCGAACAACCGACCTTCCACAGCCTGCAGTTCAACGTCTTAACCTCTGAGCCACCCCGGCTCCTTTCTCTACCCTGAGGATTCTCAAAAATGGCTTACTATCTCCTTCTCTTCCTCTCCCCACAGCAGGCGCCTTGTGAGGCAGGTGGGGCTGTTAGGGTTCGGAGAGAGCTGGATCTGGCCCAAGGTCACCCAGCAGGCTTCATGTGGAGGAGGAGTGGGGACTCAAACCCGGTTCTCCATATCAGAGTCCATCAAGCTTAGCCACTACACCATGAGGGCAACAAAAGACTTTCTGCTGCTCCAGCTTCCTGAGTGGGCTGTGAGCTATCTGGGGAAGTCTGGGGAGAAAGTCCCCTCACCGTGTTGGGGCAGTTAAGTAGTCTGGCCACAGAGTGGGACTCTCTCGCTACATGGTGATGATGAAGAAGAAGAAGAAGAAAAAGTGGATGGAAGAGGACGGTGCCAGCCCTGTGATGGGGAGAATGGGGGGAAAGGGCTCTTTTCTGGATGCCTGTGTGTTAAATGCCGTCTGGGGAAGTCTGGGGAGAAAGTCCCCTCACCGTGTTGGGGCAGTTAAGGAG
>NW_015170314.1:31534-51932 GCF_001447785.1 Gekko japonicus | reverse complement strand
TTATATACTGTAGACAGAGTGAACTTTTTGTCCCTCTCCCATAATACTAGAAGAAGAAGAAGAAGAGATTGGATTTATTTCCCACCCTTCACTCAGAGTCTCAGAGCAGCTTACATACTCCTTTCTTTTCCCCTCCCCACAACAGATACCCTGTGAGGCGGGTGGGGCTGAGAGAGCTCTGACAGAAACTGCTCTTTTTCAAGGACAGCTCTCATCAGAGCTACGGCTTGCCCAAGGTCATCCAGCCAGGTGCAAGTGGAGGCATGGGGAATCAAACCCGGTTCTCCCAGATTAGAGTCCACGCACTTAACCACGACACCAAACTGCGGAGGTCTTTGCCAGAAACGCATAAATCCTTCTCTTCCTTAAATGCAAATGAATTTTAGGGAATGAGATACAGGAGGCTCCGTGCAGCGAAAGAATGAGAGCCGGCTGTTGAACGGCATTGATTCCTGCGCCGTTTCAGCCCAAGATTTTCTCTCCAGCTTTGGGGAGCTGTGTAGAAACCACAGAGCATAAATGATTCACGCGGCTCCCTCTGACAGACAGCCTGTCTTGTTGCATTTAGAGGCAACTCGGCAAAATTCTCCCAGAGAAGATGGAGGATTGCAAAGAGGCCTGCCATTTGAGCTCTATGATAATAGAACAAGCCACGTTCAGGGCCCAAGGGAGAGCTGGTGCGCTGGGCTGCGCATTACAGACAGGGTGGATTGGGAAGCTTAAACAATCTAGGACCAAGGTGATCCTGGTGGCCCTGTGGAATTGCTAGTGTTGCAGGGCCCACTTGTAGAGTTGCCAGCTCCCGGTTGGGAAATTCCTGGGGATTTGGTGGGTGGAATCTGAGGGGGATAGGGTTTGCAGAGGAGAGGGAACTTCAGCAGAGTATAATGCCATAGAGTCCACCCTCCCAAGCAGCCATATTCTCCAGGGGAAATGATTGGTGTCATCTGGAGATGAACTGTAATAGAGATATCCAGGTCCCACCTGGAGTTTGGCAACCTTACCCATTTTGCTTGGACTCCGTTTGGTGTAGGGGTCAAATGGGCGGACCCTGATCTGGGAGAACTGTGCATTAATGACCACTAAAGCGTCCTTCCTCAGGTCTTGCAAACAGAGGGCCGTGGCTTCCTGGATTGAGTCAATTTGGTGTAGTGGTTAAGAGCCAGTTTGGTGTCGTGGTTAAGTGCATGGACTCTAATCTGGGAGAACCGGGTTTGATTCCCCACTTTTCCACTTGCACCTGCTGGATGACCTTGGGCAAGCCGTAGTTCTGACAAGAGCTGTCCTTGAAAAAGAGCAGTTTCTCTCAGAGTTCTCTCAGCCCCGCCTCCCCCACAGGGTGTCTGTGGTGGGGAGGGGAAGGGAGAGGAGTTTGTAAGCCGCTCTGAGACACTGAGTGAAGGCCGGGGTATAAATCCAACTTTCTTCTTCTTCTTCTTCTTCTTCTTCTTCTTCTTCTTCTTCTTCTTCTTCTTCTTCTTCTTCTTCTTCTTCTTCTTCTTCTTCTTCTTCTTTTCTTTCTTCGTTCTTTCTTCGTTCTTTCTTCTTCTTCTTCCTACTCCTACTCCTCACCACTGGTGGCCATTCTGAGCAGTGGTCCAGCAGGCAATTTTCTGGTGGGGTTGCCAGTCTCAAGGTGGGGCCCGGAGATCTCCCAGAATTACAACTGATCTCTAGGCGACAGAGACCAGCTACCCTGGGGAAGATGGACTCAGTGGCATCTGGTATCTGACCAAGGTCTCTTTGACTCTTGAAAGCTTCTACCCCAAAGACCTTGTGGGTCCCTGAGGTACTACTGGACTTGAATTTAGCTGTTCCCCTGCAGACCAACACTGGTCTCCGCGGAAACGGGCTGTAAAAGAAATGCAGGGATCTCACCTGAATGGGGACTCTGGTCCCGGCCTTTTCACCGGGGCTTCAGCTGGCAGCCAAACGGGGCACTGGGATGTTTCCGATGACGTCATCCCTCATTCCTAAGGACAGCCAACAGAATTTGCCCAACAGCAACAGGCTTGTGAGTCTGGTTCTGCCAATTACAGAGCAGAAACTAGGAGCCCGCAAAAGAGGGACGGAAAGAGGCAGGAGGGAGGAAGAGGCATTTTTTAAATGAGGGAGGGATTCGGGGTTTGTTGTTTTATGGGTGACGAGGGGATGACGAGGGGGTGACGCTCTCCTGAGGGGTGGTGGCAATATGCAGATCCTACTCCTACATCAAAGGTGCCTTTTGGCAAGGTGTGAATCTTCCGTTCCCATGGACACCTCTTGATTTGCAGATCTGGTTCCTGCTCCAAAGCCATAAACGCTATTGTCTTTAGATCTCCAAACCAGATTAAGGGAGTAGGGTCACTTGCTCTTTCCATTCCAAGAATGCCGGGGTTCGCTGGGGATTTTCCATAGCTCTCCAAGTGGGTGCAATGGCGCGGTGTCTTCTCCATCCCACAGAGTCATGGGATACATTCCAGGGACGCACATGGTCCGTATGTGCAACGGCAGGCCCAGGCCAGCCTATTTCTAGGCAAGCATGAGATGCAGAACAAAGCAACACACAACATACAGCAATCCCTGAATACATATTGCATAGGTATTCATGCTAGAGACACACATAAGCAGCATCACCACTATACAGAAATACGAACATAAGCTCATATCGTTACACAACGTTTTGTTGCTGATGCCCCTGTGCTACTTCAAGTGGGGAGCAAACCCTTCCCCCTGCCTGCTCTCACAGGTATTTTGAGCTTTTGTACATAAGTTGTTTCATGTGCTGGTCATGAACATGTGAAGGCATCATGACAGAGTGATGGCTATGTATTTGTCTACAAAACTAGTCTTCCCCAGAGAAACAGCTACAACTCCTATGAGGCAGTGCAAGAACAGAGAGACAGCAAGTATCAGCCTACTATCTGTCAGCAAGCTGCCATTCTGTTTTCTGTGACCTCTGTGTACATATCCTTTCCCTGTTGCACCCGGCTTGTTTTCTATCATCCTGCTCCTGCGTTGGAATGCACAAGATAACTGCTGGAGGTTGTGTGGGGGAGAAGATGCTGTAATGCTTGCCTATTGCTTTTCTCATGAGTACTGCACCTGTGTTTTGTCTGATGTTCTGCCTGGTTCCCATGGACTGGGCGCGCAACTGTTTCATTAGCCCGCCAGCGGGAAAGCTATTCATTGGATCTGTATCTGTTTGAATTTCCTTTATTATGCTTGCCCTACCTGTGTATCCCCAGTTCTAACAAAGAACGTGTTTGAGTATGTCTTCAACGCTTTGAAATAAATTTTGCTTTTCTTGAAAACGTGGATTTATTCTCGATGCTTGGGGATCCAACAAAACCCCTTGGTCTTAAAGGTGCCACTGGACTGTTTTGGACCGGGGGGCCGGGGGGAGCTCTGCAACTTACCTGGCTGCTTCTTGCTCTGACCGAGGGCTGCTGGAAGCAGGGGGTGGGGCTTGTTGCATGTGCCCGCCCCCTGGGCTCTTTACTGCCGGAGCTCCGCTCCTGGGTGCTCCTGCAGGAAATGACCCCTGCTCGTTTCCACTGGAAATGTTTTTGAAACCGTGGTCCTAAGCCACCTTGAACCATGAGGAAAGGCGGGGCATAAATGTTTACATTAATAAGCAAATAGAGAAGTATTTTCAGTGGTCAGTGTTATGATTTAAATCCCCCCCCCCGAGCCTTTGGAATTATTTAATTTATGTGTGCTCTTGAAGGCACATGTGCTCTTGAAGGTGTTCCGGTAAGAACATGTGCTGCTGCGTTCTGGACCAGCTGGAGTTTCCGAGTCAGCCTCAAGGGTAGCCCTGCACAGAGCGAATTACAGTTGTCCAACCTGGAGGTGACTATCGCATGGATCACTGTAGCTTCATCACTGCTTCCTTTAAAATCCCTGGGAAGGTCCCTGAACTCAGAGACAAGGTTATAATATCCGCCAGGGGGGCTCGTGTTCCGTCACCGCCAGCTTTCACTAACCATGATGGGCACGGGCCCAGGAGGCAAGTGATGGGCTTCACAACATAGAGGATTCTGCCAACTTCATCCTGGGAGAGTCAGCTGAAGTGGTCCATTACCGGGCCTGAAGACGGCCAAGGGGCCTCCAGTTCACCTACTGTATCAATATTGGCAGGCAGGTCCTGGCGGAGTGACAAGATTTTATCAGCAAAATAGCTCGCCAAGGCCTCACAGCTAATTGCCGAGTTTCTAATTTTTTTGGTTCCTTCAGAGAGGTAAGTTAATGACCTAATTACTCTAAGTAATTGAACTGGGCGAGAGCGAGTGGATGCGATGGAAGCCACATAGAACTTCTTCTTCACGGCCTTCACTGTCAGGATTTCATAAACGTCCGATAAGACGTTCTTGTAGCCTCATCGCGAGTCCGCTGCTACATTCAGTTTAGTTGCCTCAACTCCCATTTCATCGGTCTTAGCTCCACGGTATACCAAGGTGCTAATTTGGAATGGGGGCAAAGAGGAGGTCAAGGGGTGATTTTGTTGATGGCTTCAGAGAGATGGCTTTGCCGGTCCTCTGTCAGCATATCTACCGATTCGCCAGAGGGCATCGGATCCCGCAGAGCATTCTGGAAACCAGTTGGATCCATGAGTCTCCGCAGGTGAGCATAAATCAGCTCACTGCTCAGACAGGGAGGAGCTGGGACACTCAGACAGGCCTTCAGAACAAAGTGGTCTGACCATGGCACTGCATCAATAATATCCAGATCCAACTCTATCCCCAACCCAAAGATCAAGTCCTGCTAGGGCTGCCAAGTGGGGGCGGGTTGTGGGTAAACCCCCGCTTTGGATGCTTGATTTCCGCCGCCGCGGAATCAGACCCCGGGGGGAACTCCACCCCCCCAAGCGCAGCATGGCTGTGTCACCGGAGGTGACGCAACCACGTCGATCATGTTGGGGGCGTGGCCCCGATCATCGGAGGGAAAACTCTATGGTTTTCCCTCCGACAATTGGGGCCACGCCCCCAATGTGATCGACATAGTGCGTCACTTCTGGGTCACTGCTCCATATAATTATCTAATTCCCTCTTGAAGCTGTCCATGCTTGTACCTGCCACCACCTCCTATGGCAGTGAATTCCACGTGTTAATGGTCGCTTTGGAAAGTGGACTCTGTGGCTTCATACCCCATTGAAATCCATCCCCTCCCCAAACTCCACCCTCCTCGGGCTTCATCCTCAAAATCTCCAGCTATTTCCCAACCCGGAGCCAGCAATCCTACCTCCTTTCCGTCTCCCTTCCCCTTCATGCCGTTCTCTTTCTTTGCTATGCTCACCGTCTCTCCACCCCCCCCATTTATAATTCTGTATGATACGGCAAGGGATCGTAACTGTTTGATGTGCAATGAGATCTGTGTGGATAACATAATTGTTCGGCACTGCATCTGGGTTTTACGGCTTTGCATTGATATTACATAACTGCTAATGAAACTGCTAATTAAAAACCCCATCCGCCACCAACAAAATTCTAGAATTTTTTTTTTTTAAGTGTCAGGCCTAGATGTCCCCGAAGGCTCTTAAAAGTCATAAAAATTTTGATGCGTCTGAGAAAGGAAAGATCTCAGGCGCATCAGCCAAAGAAGTCACAGTGTGGATCTCAGATGCCTGCTCACTTGCGGGTGTAAGGGCCCGCAGATTCATCTCCCCGTATAGGTGAGCTTAGGACATGTTTTCGCTTCTCTGCCTGCAGAGTTCACGAGGAGGCTCACAGCAACCCATAAAAATCAGAACTAGTGTTACCTGCTCACTGCTTCTGAGAGACGGAATGGACTCTCGCTGCTCTGTCTCCATTGTTGAGGTTTCTGATGTGAGGCCTCTCCACAAGATGTCTGTTGTGATAGACAGCTTTCTCCTGGAGGATTCTTTGTGTAAACTTTGCTGCTTTCCTCTGCGCAACCTCTAACCATGGAAACTTCATGGCAAATAGACTTCAACTTTCTGGATTTGGGAGAACTTCCAAGTCTGGGAGGAAAATCTGAGCAGATTTGAAGGACTGTCAGAAAGTGGGAAATTGTCAGTTATTCCAACTGTTTATTTTTAGCACGGAGCTTTCTTGACGTTCCTGGGCACAATTAGGAGGGTGGGGAAAAGGAGAGAGAGGAAGAGAGAGACAGAGGTGCATCCATCACAGCATTTAGAAGTGCGAGAAGAGATGATTAATGTTCTCCTTTTCACGAAGCCCCAAAAATACACCACGGGAGAAGCCATTGTGAAGTTAATCTTTCACGCTCTGCAAATGGACTTATGCATCTCGCTCTTTCTCGAAAGAGTTGAAGGACATCTACACGGCTTTATCCTATTTTATCGTCACATCAACCTTGTGAGGTAGACAAGGCTAAGGGGCAAGGCTAAGGGTCTGAGGCCATCCCAAGAGTTACGCGGCTGGCTGGAGATTTGAATTTGGATCAGTTCCACCACATTGATGATGCCGTTTGGAGCCACATGATCCACCTATTGACACTGAATCAAAATGCTGCATCAGTACGAGGACCCATCAGTGAAAAACTCTCCAGACGCAGAAGCATTTTTCCTTTGGATGGGATTTATGTTTAGTGACGTCCTTGGGAACATTAATTTTCTTAGCTCCGTCAGTCTGATCAATCAAGTCTTAATGCAACCATTTGTTGCAAAGCTTCCTGCCGGGATTGTCGGCCACTGAAAATGCTTCATCATGAGTTTAAAAAGAAGAACTGAAGGATGGAAAACACAACCCATTGAGAGGGACAAGGAGGCGTGTCAGGAGAAGAGGCAGTAATTAAAATCGGTTCCAATGGAATTGAGCCACATTTGGGGTCCTGTTGTGCTTGTAGGAGATCCTAGGCCAAACGTTCAGGCCGTTCTGGAAGAAATTAGAATCTTCACTCAAGACGTAATGGCAGAAGAATTCAGCACTAGGTCTGGTGTTGAACTGGGGGCTCTTCAGCTCCTGCAGTTCCTCCCCTGCCAGTTTTCCGTGGTGACCATGTTGCCACCAATATTCTGTAGAAAGCACAGAAAGCAAGGAAGACTTTTGAAGAGCCAAGAGTTGGAAAGGGTTGGGATACTGGCAAAAGAAGATGAGCATCCCCCCAAATATCCTTCATAAACATAATTTGTAAATCCTTTTGTTTTCCTTTTCTCCCAAATCACATTTAAGTACATGTTTGCCCACCCATCTAAGACTAGGGATGGGCACAAACTGGGAAAATGCAGTTCAGTTCATGGCTTGTGGTGTGCTCGGTTCATGAATCATGAACAGTTATGAAATTTTAGCTGCCAAATGAACCAGTTCGGTTTGTGAGGTTCGTAATGATGTAGAATGCCCCCCGCATGCTAGAGACACTGAACTTGCATGAGATCTCCAGCTGAGTGTCCTCTACCTACCCTCCACATTTGGTGAGGATTAGATTTACAGGGTCTGAAAATCCCTTAAAGAAAGTGCCCCCAGGAAAGTTCTTTCTGGAGAAATGACAGACTGTCATTTTGACAGGCACAGGTTCAGGAGGTTCAGGAGTGTATAGAATGGATTTAGTGCAAGCTAGAGACATAAAAGTTGCAGGGGACTTCCCCCTGATGCTCTTCTATATGCCCTCCAAGTTCTGCCCCCCTATTGCTCTAAAGTTCGGTAAACATTTAGATTAAACAGACTGTCTGGAAATGTATCCATTCATGAACTGCCATGAGCTGCCACGAACTGCTTGAAAGTTCGTGGAAAGTTTGTGCCAGTTGATTTGCCACGAACTTGAGTTTGCGAACCATGAACCTGCCAAAATTCAACACGAATATTCGTTTGTGAGCCAGTTCATGCCCATCCCTATCTAAGACCAAGATGGCTCCTCTGTAGTTCCAGTGGAAGTGAGCATTCTGAAATAACCCCAACTTGGTGACCAGGATCTCTGGATTTTAAATAAAATCATAAAAATTGGACAACTGTGCAGTTTATATGAATTATTGTTGTTATTATGACAAACAATTTGATTTTTCACTAAATAAGATGTTCAGAAACCGAATTTGCTTGGCTTGACATACTGGCTTCTTCTCAAATTGAGCACCCCATATGCTCCTGCTGATTTTTCTGAATTATTCACTATTTAAAATTAGCACTAATTAGCACTTAATGAAGGGCTGGGGCTCTGTGGTAGAGCATCTGCTTACCATGCAGAAGGTCCCAGGTTCAATCCCTGCCATCTCTATTTAAACAATCTGGCAGAAGAAGAAGAAGAGATTTTATATACCAGTTTTCTCTACCTTAGAGGAGCTGTGGTGGCTCAAGTGGTTAAGACGCTGAACTGCAGGCTGTGGAAGGTCAGTAGTTCAGCAGTTCAAGACCCGAGTTGCCACATGACGGAGTGAGCTCCCGTCTCTAGTTCCAGCTCCTGCCAACCTAGCAGTTTGAAAGCAAGAAATTGCAAGTAGATAAATAGGTACCACTTCGGTGGGAAGGTAACAGCGTTCTGTGCACCTTGGTGTTTAGTCATGCCGGCCACATGACCACGGAAATGTCTTCGGACAGCGCTGGATCTTCGGCTTTGAAACGAAGATGAGCACCGGAACCCTAGAGTCGGACTCGACTGGCTTTCGAGCAAGGGAACCTTTACTTGTACCTTTATCTACCTTAAGGAGTCCCGAAGTGGCTTACAATCACATTCCTTTCCTCTTCCCACAACAGGCACCTCGTGAAGTAGGTGGGGCTGAGAGAGTTCTGAGAGAACTGGGACTGGTCCAAGGTCACCCAGCAGGCTTCAGGCGGAAGAGTAAGGAATCGAACATGGCTCTCCAGGCTAGCGTCCACCGCTCTTAACCACTACACCACTCCAGTTTTCAGGAGCAGCTGTCAGTAGGTGATGTAAAAGACCTCTTGAATGTATTTGGCTTTGGCTCTGACCCGGATGAACCAAGCTAGCCCGATCTCACCAGATCATGGAAGCTAAGCAGGGCTGGCCCTGGTTACTGCTTGGATGGGAGACCACCAAGGAAGCCCAAGGTTGTTGCGCAGCGGCAGGCCACGGCAAAGCACCTCTGAACGTCTCTTGCCTTGAAAACCCTACGGGGCTGCCAGAAGTCCACCAGCGAAGCTCTAGGCTTTGAAAGTCAGACAGGCAAAACGTTCAAGGGTGGAGCATAGAGAGAGGAAGCGTCCACCTCCTCACCCCAGCAGGATCCAGGCAACCAATGAGAGTATAGCTTTAGTAAATGAAGATTTATTTTCCTGTCTGACGGGTTGGGCTGATGGGGAAGAGGAGAGGGGCAGCTGTGGGAAACTAGCGGCAGAAGCGTGCATGCACAAAAATAATAATGACAAAACAGCGTGGAACAATTTCGAGCATTCGATAAGTGCAATACACTTGAGCATTCGATTCGTGCATTCCACTCCGGAACATTCAGTGCTCACCATCTGTGATGGACTCGCAATCTGAGCTGAGGAGCAGCCACCCATCTCTGCTGACACGTTTCCATCATGCACGGTACAAAGAAGACTGGATTTGTGCAGCAAAGGCCGGGCAGTGTTTCACAGACCCCCCCCTCAAACCTCAGCTCGAACCCCCCTCCCCTTTCCGTAAACCTTAGTCTAATCCTTAACGTCGGGCGAAGCCTCAATATGTGAAGCCTCCACCTTCTCCCCATTCCTCCCTGGCTGCTTTTGCCAAGTTGATTTAGGACCTGCCTCTGCTAATCTCCTTCCCTTGACTGCCTCATCTGTATTCCTGACGGATGTCCAAGAAACTTTTTAGATTAGAGAGCTTTAGAAAGCTGTTCTAGAAGAGTAAGCCGAGGGCACTGCTGGTGGCATCGTGTGGTGCCTTGGAGGTAATTCCATCGAGTGGCCCTGATGTGAATTTCCATTGCACAATTATTTGCGGCAGGAGCGAAATCGGCTCTATCGTTCCATTCTCTGGTCTCCCTCTCTCCTCTCTGTCCACGGGAGGCGATTGCATTATTTTTAACCAAGCAAGATCAGAGAGAGAGAAAAGAGAGAGGGGGGGGGAATCCAGAGCAAAGGCCCCTGGGAATGCTACTGTGGCCTTTTGCAGAGATGCAAAGCCTATGTCTCCGGCAGCCAGCGAATATCAAACAGCAGTGGCAGAAAGCCGCTTTTCCTGAGTTCCTTCCCCCTCCTGGCCCGAATGGCGTGGCGCCTCTTTTATTCTGCAGCAACGTCCTTTGAAGAAATAGGAATGATAAATGTTTGTAAACAGAGGCGCCGCCAAATTTCAGCTCAGATTTGAAGTGAATCCTGAGGTCCCCATTTGGACCAAAAACACGTGCAAAGTTTTACATCACGCAGAAGCTTCAGCCGAGAGGGGGGTCCCCGACGTGTTGCCTGTGGGTGCTTTGGTGCCCGCTGGCATCTTTCCTTGTGCCCTCAAGCATTTTTAGAAAGTGGGTGGAGCCAACGGGGGGCTCTTTCCCAGCAAGGCCTCTGATTGGCCACTGAGAGAGAAAGAAGAGAGAAGGGATTGGATTTATACCCCGCCCTTCACTTGGAGTCTCAGAGCATCTTACAAACTCCTTTCCCTTCCCCTTCCCACAACAGACACCCTGTGAAGTAGGTGGGGCTGAGGGAGCTCTTTCAAGAACTGCTCCTTAGAGAAGAAGAAGAGAAGAGATTGGATTTATACCCCGCCCTTCACTACCCAAGGGAGTTTCAGAGCGGCTTACAAACTCCTTTCCCTTCCCCTCCCCACAACAGACACCCTGTGAGCAATGTTCCCTCTAAGCTGTGGAGTCTTGTGAGCAAAAATTCTACTCTGTGAGCTACTGGCATGAAATTTGTGCGCAAGCGATTTGGCTACTGCATAAATTAGTTGGCCCTGGAGTCATCCTTCCTGAGCAAAGACAAAAATCTGTGAGCTGAAGGCTGAAAAACTGTGAGCTAGCTCACACCGACTCAGCTTAGAGGGAACACTGCCTGTGAGGTAGGCGGGCCTGAGAGAGCTCTGACAGAAACGGCTCTTTTTCAAGGACAGCTCTTCTCAGAACTAGGGCTTGGCCAAGGTCATCCACCCAGGTGCAAGTGGAGGAGTGGGGAATCAAACCCGGTCCTCCCAGATTAGAGTCCGGGCACTTAACCACTGGGGGTGGGGAGGAGGGGAGGAAAGCTTAAGCCACAGTGGGGCTCTGCCCTAATCGTGGGGAGGGGCTCACTGAGGGGCCACCTTGTAACTTGGGTTGCCAGCTCCAGGCCGGGGACTTCCTGGAGATGTTGGGGGGTGGAGTCTGAGGAGGGCGGGGTTTAGGGAGGGAAGGGACTTCCGTGGAGCATAAGGCCACCATGGGGTCCACCTTCCAAAGTGGCCGTTTTCTCCAGATAAAGTGACATAAAGGTTTTAAATAAATTAAAAATAAGCACCCTCTGGAGAGCAGCTGTAATTCCAGGAGACCTCCAGCCCCCACCTGGAGGTTGGCAGCTGTACCCTAAGCTCCATTTGCGCCCCCCTCTGTTGCCCGGCGACACTTGAGCGCTTGGATGCCTGTCTTTGGTTTTCACAATCTCGCTTTTTACCTGCTGAAAGACTGCAGAGGCGATCTGGAATGAGCTATTATCACCGAGCATTTGTTCCTATTTCTTTTCACATTTTTTAAAAAACATTTCCCTTCCCCTCCTTCCTTGGGGGAAATCTGTTCTTTTTCTGTCTGTTACTCGGCGGGAGAGTGCCAAGGAAACCGCTTTAGCCAATAGCTCTGGAATGCGGGGCCCAATCTCCTTCCTCGCTCTTTTGGCACATGGACAACTCTGGCGGTATTGATTTAGCACGGACTCCCACTCGCCTGCACGGTCTCCACAGGCCCAGGCCTCACAGCTTAAAATCATTAGCAGTGGGCTGGGGAGGCCGTAGGGGAGGAAGGGGGGGGGATCCAATTTCCACGCAGAGTCGACGGGAGGGAAAGAACTGGAGCTGTCTGCCTTTCTCCACATCCTGCCTTTTAAACACTTACCTCAGAACGAGCGGGCTGCCATTGTTCTCTTCAGACAAGTCATTTCCACTAAGTGGGAACCTTCAGACTCATCTCGGATTCTCCCCCCCCCCACCCCCATCAGCAGCTGGGAAAGGAGGCTTGAAAAATCTGTGGCTTCCAGTCCGGAGGGCAAAGAAAGCAGAAGGAGGACCATCCCTGGCCGGATACGTTGGCATGGGAAGTTGGAACTGTGTGAGACACAGGGGACCAGCAGCACCGTATTGGGGAGTAAAGGTAAAGGTTTCCCTTGCTTGAAAGCCCGTCGAATCTGACTCTACGGGGCGGTGCTCATCTCCGTTTCCAAGCCGAAGAGCCAGAGCTGTCCGAAGGCTTCTCCGTGGTCATGTGCCCGGCATGACTGAACGCCGAGGTGCACGGAACGCTGTTCCCTTCCCACCGAAGCGGTATCTATTTATCTACTTGGAATTTCTTGCTTTCAAACTGCTAGGTTGGCAGGAGCTGGGGCCAGAGACGGGAGCTCACTCCGTCATGCGGCACTCGGGTCTTGAACTGCCGAACTACTGACCTCCCGGTCTGCAGTTCAGCATCTTAACCACCGAGCCACCACGGCCCCCTATTGGAGAGACCTGGGTTCAGATCCTTTCTGAATTGAGAAGCTGATCTGGGGCCCATTCATAGAATCATAATAGAATCACAGACTTGGAAGGGTGCATAGAGGCCATCTAGCCCACCCCCTGCTCAATGCAGGATCAGCCTAGAGCATCCCTGACAAGTGTTTGTTTAGACAGTGCTTAAAGACTGCCAGCGAGGGGGAGCTCACCACCTCCCAAGGCAGCTGATTCCACTGCTGCACAGCTCTTACTGTCCAAAAGGTTTTCCTAAGATCCAGCCGGTACCTTCCTGCCCTTAATTTAAACCCATTCTTGTAAGTCCTCTCCTCTGCTGCCAACAGCTCCCTGCCCTCCTCTAAGTGACAGCCCTTCAGATACTTCAAGAGAGCAATCCTGTCCCCCCTCAACCTCCTCTGCTCCAGACTGAACATTCCCAAGTCCCTCAGCCTTTCCTCACAGGGCTTGGTCTCCAGGCCCCCGATCATCCTCGTCACTCTCCTCTGCACCCGCTCCATTCTGTCCACATCCTTTTTGAAGTGAGGCCTCCAGAACTACACATAATACTCCAGGTGCAGCCTGACCAATGCAGTATCCAACGGGACTGACAACTTGCGATTTGGATGTTCTGCCTCTGTTGATACACCCCGAGATTGCATTAGCCTTTTTTGTGGCTGCATCACACTGGCTGCTCATATTTAACTTTTGGCCCGCCTGTAGTCCAAGATCTTGTTCACACACTCTGCTACCCAGAACTGTATCCTCCATCCAGTATGCCTGTTTCTCATTTTTGTTACCCAGATGTAGAACTCGGCACTTATCCTTGTTGAGTTGCAACTTGTTCACATCCGCCCAATTTTCCAGTGTGTTTTCCATTCCTTTCTCTCCGCCCTACCTGTCAATGGTTGTGAGGATGAAATGGTGTAGCGCAGGTGTGCTGTTCTGAACTCCAAAATCCAAAGGTGAAGAAAGAAATGTAAGAATCCTGCTCAGGCAAAATCCAGGCTGGACTACTGCAGTGTACTCTGCGGGGGGCTGCCTTTGAAGACTATTCAGAATCCCAGCTGCAGAGATTCACTTTGAGCTGGATCTGAGTGTTCTGTGTGTGGGTGTTTGCAGAGGTACTCTTTGTCTGTGAACACACAGGGGAGCTCTCAGCAGCCCTGTTTTGAAGCTTCTTTTGGTTCAGGATGCGGCAACCAGACTGCTGATAGCCTTAAACTCTCCAAAGTGCATGTCTCCAAAATTAAAAGGGCAGCATTGGTTACCTTGTTACTTCTGGGCATAATTCAGAGTGCTGGTCATCATCGTCCTCATCCTCATCCTCATCATGATCAGATATTTGACTGGTAGATGGTGTCCTGCAATTCGAGATCTAGCCAACTTCTTGGGAATTGCAGGATTCTTGCTGTTCCAAGCAACAGTGTCTTCTGTAGCTGTCCTGGTGTAATTTGTTCAATACCCTGAATGTCCAGGTGTTTCTTGAGACTTCCGGGCACTGTTCCAAGGCAATGCTCCCTCTAAGATGTGGAGTCTTGTAGTGTTCCCTCTAAGCTGAGTTAGTGTGAGCTAGCTCACAGTTTTTTAGTCTCTGGCTCACACATTTTTGTCTTAGCTCAGGAAGGATGGCTCCAGAGCAAACTAATTGTCAGCTAGCTGCCAAAGAGCTCTGTGTAACATTTGTGCGTTCTCTCAAGTGCCAGCCGGTCTCTCCCCTGCTCATGCTTGCTGCTCACATTCCTTTCTGTAAACGCTAGTAGTATGCTTGGTAACATGTTATCTTCCAAGGTTAACAGGTGAGGTGTGGTGTCTTTTGCTTTTATCTATAATGAGCTAGCGCATGGGAATGAAATAATTGTTTATCTGTTTCAGGCCGTTGGGCTCTCAGGCTTTTCGGCGCGAGGTTTAACAGACCCGTGAAAGCGGGAACCATAATGATTGGTTATGTCTTTGTATGAATCTGTTTAATATCTTGTGCCCTGCATTATTGGGTCATTCTAAACACTCCTGCTGTTCCAGCTTCTTCATTGCTTTAATAAACACTACTGTTTCATACACGTGTGTTCATCTGAATGCGTGGAGGATCGGACACTAATTTATGCAGTAGTCAAATCGCTCGCTCACAACTTTAAGGCCAGTAGCTCACACAGTAGAATTTTTGCTCACTAGACTCCACAGCTGAGAGGGAACATTGGCTCTTGTGAGTTGTAATTACAACAGAACCTAGTCAAGAAACATTTCAAAAAGTTTGGTTCCCTGTGGTCAATTTAGCTGAAGGGGGTGTTGTCCCAAATAACCATTCTTATCAAAATCTCCTGTATTTCTGATGTTTTAATATTCATATTAGAGGTTTTAGTTGGGTGTACTGTATTTAGGTTGAAAACTATAATAAAAGATATCTTTTACTTTTTTAAAAACAGAGTCTTGTGAGCAAAAATCCTACTTTGTGAGCTACCGGCATTAAAGTTGTGAGCGAGCGCTTTGGCTCCTGCATAAACGAGTTTGCTCTGGAGCCGTCCTTCCCGAGCTACGACAAAAATGTGTGAGCCGGAGGCTTAAAAATGGTGAGCTAGCTCACACTAACTCGGCTTAGAGGGAACGCTGGCTCCAAGGGCTCCAATGACAATGGGCACAATGGCCACCTCCTTCTCCCAGGGGCACTCTTAACTCAATTAAAAAGAGTTTAAAAACTTTTCCTTGACGGCCCTGAACAGCGCAGGATCCCTGCACTCAGAGCAGCCCGCAGATCATCTGAAGTCATGTGCTGCTGACCCCTTTCTCTGTGCGACCCCACTGTTGGAGGGGAGGTGGATCGTGAGGGTTGCCAGTGCCTGGTTGGGAAATTCCTGAAGATTTGGGGGTGGAGCTTGGGGGGTTGGGGAAGGGGCAGGACCACAGTGGGGCATAAGGTCAGCCACGATATCAGAAAAAAACACCTGTAGGAGCTTTTTCAAATAGGGTTCCCAATTCTGGGATGGGAAATGCCTGTAGATTTGGGGGCGGAGCCTGGGGAGTGCAGGGTTTGGAGAGGGGAGGGGCCTCAGCAGGATATGTGCTGTAGAGTCCACCTTCCAAAGCAGCCATTTTCTCCAGGGGGACTGATCTCTGTAGTCTGGAGATCAGGTGGAATTCTGGGGGATCTCCAGGCCCCGCGTAAGAACATCAGAAGAGCTCTCCTGGATCAGACCAGTGAAGGTCCATCTAGTCTAGCATCCTGTCTCACACAGTGGCCAAACAGGTCTTCTGGAGGGCCAACAACAGGGCAGAGAGGCCGAGGCCTTCATAAGAAGAGCTCTCCTGGATCAGACCAGTGAAGGTCCATCTAGTCCAGCATCCTGTCTCACACAGTGGCCAACCAGGTCTTCTGGAGGGCCAACAACAGGGCAGAGAGGCCGAGGCCTTCCCCCGGTGTTGCCTCGTGGCTCTGGGATTCAGAGGCTTAGTGCCTCTGAATGTGGAGGCTCCCCTCAGTCCCCATGACTAGTAGCCATTGATTTTTGTTGTTCAGTCGCACAGTCAAGTCCGACTCTTTGCGACCCCATGGACCAGATCACGCCAGGCCTTCCTGTCTTCCGACGTCCTCTGAAGTTTGCTCAATTTCATGTGTGTTGCCTCGATAACACTGTCTAACCACCTCATCCTTTACCGTCCACTTCTTCTTTGACCTTCAGTCTTTCCCAGCATCAGGGTCTTCTCCAGTGAGTGCTCCCTTCTCATCTGGTGGCCAAAGTATTTGAGCTTCAGTTTCATTATCCGGCCTTCCAGGGAACAGTGAGGGTTGATTTCTTTTAGGATTGACTGATTTGACCTTCTTGCAGTCCAAGGGACTCTCAAGAGTCCCTTTGATAGCCATTGATAGACCTCGCCTTTTCAAGCTGTTTATTCCTGTGGTCATCACCCCACCCTCTGGCAGTGAATTCCACATTTTAATCACTCTCTGTGTAAAGTAGTATATCCTTTGACCAGGAGGCCCTGGGGAGGTTTTCCCGGAGGACCCGGTCTACACTTGCAACTACGGTCGGGGACCCACGTGGGTTCCAGCTCGAGTGGTGCGGGTGACCAGCCTTCTCTCCTATGAAGTTGCCAGCAAGGATGGACAGCTTTGGAGGTGGCACATAGACCAGCTCTGCTACCGGGTCCTGCCCCTGGCCCCAGACAGCCCGGACAAGGCTGCCATCTACCCCGGGAGACTGACCGCTGCGGACCCTCCACTTCCGGCACCTAGCCTGATTCCCAGTGGGGAAGTCGGCAGTGACCCAGAACCGATGAGCTGCCCAGAGCCCAGCAGCTCGACTGCCCTGATAGAAATACCCCCTGTGACAACACTGGCCCCGGAGCCCGCAGGACCAGCACCAGGGAGCCCCGCTCCGGCTCCAGCCGTCTGCCGCTCCACAAGAAGCTGGCATACCTCAAGGACTATGTGTGTTCGGGCCAATTGGACAAAGGGAGTGGTGTTGTGTACTCAGGGAAGCCCGCGTATGTGGCCGGGCGAACACGCAGTTGGGCAAAGGACCCGAGCTTCGCTGCCAGAAACAATAGCAAAACGGATCCTAGCGCGCACCTATAGGAACGCTAGGATCCTAGGAGGGACCTATGGGTCTAGGGGTGCACTGTAAATATCCAATCACGTATGTCTGTGGGTGTGGTGTGGGTTGTGAATATATGCTAGCCTACGAGCCGGCAATAGCATCTCAAGTTCATGATCTTATAATAAAGTATGAGCTGAAATCACTCTGCCATGCATCAGCCTCAGTACTTTATAGCCACAAAATGGCTGTGGCAGGAGGTGGGGCCAGCCACAAAATGGCTGCCGCAGCTTCCCTTCCATCACCCAGTGAAGATTCTTGTGCTGTGGTGGCAGCTACTGCCGAAGCAACATTTTAAAAATTGGCACAGCCAAGCAAAAACCCCACCTGGCCCATTCCCTTTCTAAAAACGCTTGGCGGGAAAGGTGTGGGTGGACACCTGAGGAGCCTCCCAAAAAACAAGCAAACCCAGCGCTCCCTCTAAGCTGTGGAGTCTTGTGAACAATAATTCTACTTTGTGAGCTACTAGCATTAAAGCTGTGAGCGAGCCATTTGGCTGCTGCATAAGTTAGTTTGCTCTGTAGCCATCCTACCTGAGCGGAGACAAAAACGTGTGAGCTGGAGGCTAAAAAACTGTGAGCTAGCTCACACTAACTCACCTTAGAGGGAACACTGCTGCAGGAAGTGGCGACGGCTACAAGCATGGACGGCTTCAAAAGGGAATTAGATAAGCATATGGAGCAGAGGTCCATCAGTGGCTATTAGCCACAATGTATAGATAGGGGCTCTGGGGCAAGTGATGCTCTGTCATCTTGGTGCTTGGGGGGGGGGGTCAACAGTGGGAGGGCTTCTAATGTCCTGGCCCCACTGGTGGACCTCCTGATGGCACCTGGTATTTCTGGCCACTGTGTGACACAGAGTGTTGGACTGGATGGGCCTTTGGCCTGATCCAACATTGGCGTCTCTTATGTTCTTATGTTATGTTCTTATGAACTATTCCAGTTTGGATACCAACCCGAAACCTCTGTGTGGAACCAGCCTTGGGATTTTGACAGAAACCAAACAGCTCGGGGCTGGATATATTTGAACACCCGTCGAAACCCCAGAAGGAATTGGGTGTAAAACGCCAGGAAGCTTTTCCTAATGGATCGTTCCGTTCGGCTGGCATCGGCGTGCCTTAATCTGTCAATTAAATTCGTGCGCGCTCTCCTAGACGTGCCGGGCTGCTCTTTGTGTTGATATTAAGGAATGGGTGCTGTCACACCGCATAAATTCACACGGCAGAGGCTGCCGGATTTCTTCGCCTTTTTTCATGCTGCTCCAGTCGAAGGAGCGATGACATCAATATCTCTCGGAGGAGGCGGGCGTCGCCCAATCAGACCCAAGAGCTACCTGCTGGGTACCCGTCCATCTTCCCTGTGTTGACTTTGGCTGCAAAGAGTTATAACCGTTGCCTGTTGGCTGAAGACAATTGATCTGATTTTTTTTTTAAAGGCAAATAATGGCTTTGTCTCTGCTTATAATTATTGGGAAGCCTGGAAAACAACCCGGCAAGTTTTAAAGAAATATTGAAAACCGCCACGGAGAAAATATAAGGACAACACTCGTAATAATGAACAGTACACAGGCAGAGAAAGGTCTTTCACATCACCTACTGCCTGGTCCTTTTAACTGGAGATGCCGGGGATTGAACCTGGGACCTTCTGAATGCAAAGCCCCTCCTTCAGAGGACTGTGTTTATGCCGTGATTCTATAAGAGTGCAGAAAGAGTATGGAATGTGGGCCCGGGTGAAGAATTCTCAGTTCCCGAGAAGCACATTGGTGTAGTGGTTAAGAGCGGCGGACTCTAACCTGGAGATGCTGGATTCCCTGCTCCTCCACATGATTCCCCACTCTTCCACATGCAGCCAGCTGGGTGACCTTGGGTCAGTCACAGTTCTCTCAGAGCTGTTCCCTCAAGAGCAGTTCTCTCAGAGGTCTCTCTCAGCCCCACCTACCTCACAGGGTGTCTGTTGTGGGGAGAGGAAGGGGATTGTAAGCTGCTCTGAGACTCCGAGTGAAGGGCAGGGTATAAATCCAACCCTTCCTCCTCCTCCTCCATTTATACCCCACCTTTCTTCCCAGTGGAGACCCAAACTGGCTTCCATTGTTCTCTTTTCCTCCATTTTATCCCCACAATGCTTTGAGGCAGAGTTAAGCAGAGCATGTGTCAAGCTTCCATGGCAGAGTTAGGGTTCCCAAATGGCGCCGGGGGGCGGGGAATCCCCCGCTTTGATGGCCCGATTTTCGATGTGACGAAAATCGGGCCCGGGGGAAACCCCACCCCTGTGTGCGCGTCACCCGGAAGTGACGTCGCACGCTGGGGGCGGGGCCACACCATTTGAGGGGAAAACTCTTTGTTTTCCCCTCAAATGGCGTGGCCCCGCCCCCAGCTTGCGACGTCACTTCCGGGTGACACGCGCGCACGCCTCTGACCAAAACAGATTTGGCAACCCTAGGCAGAGTGGGGATTCAAACCTGGGTCTCCCAGACCCTAGTCCGACACTCTAACCACTGAACCACACTGGCTCTTTCACATATAGGTTTGGGGAGGGGGGGGGGAAGCGCCATAGAATCAACCCTCCAAAACAGCCGTTTTCTCCAGGAGGTCTGAATTCTGTCCCTGGAGAACAGTGGTAATTCCAGGAGATCTCCCGGTACCACCTGGAGGCTGGTAACCGTACATGTCCTCCTGCTTTTCCTCTTTGTGTGCATGCGCAGAGGGGTGGAGACAGGACACCCGTGCTCCCTACGCAGACAGGCTGGCAGCCAGTCCTTCTAGAAAGCAGCCAAAGAGGAGGACTTCGAAGGGAGTTCACAACCCAGCAGGTGGGCCTTCATCATCCCCGCAGTCCTGTCATCCTTGATCTGAAAGCCGTGGAATTACACACCTCTTCCCAGGGCTTTTTTTTGTAGAAAAAGCCCAGCAGGAACTCATTAGCATAACAGGCCACACCCAACAGCAGAAACTCATTAGCATATCAGGCCACACCCCATGCCTTTCCTTGGGTTGCCCAGGCACCCCGCAACTGTGGGCAGCCTGGGCAAGCTCCCCCCCCTTGAAGGGAAGGGAAGGCAGTTTAAACTGCCTTCCTTTGGTTTGCCCAGGCGCCCTACAGCTGCGGGGAGCCCGGGCAAGCCGGCCCTTGGACAGACCACAGAAGGCACGGGGAGGTATTTAAATGCCTCCCTGATCCTTCCAGGGCCCCCCTGGCCCGCCTGCCTTGGAGTCACCGGGGGAGGATTGCTCTCCAGGAAGTCTGTAGCCACACATGCAGAGGTTTGGCTGTAGTGGGTGTGGCCAGCTCTGAAGCCAGCCGGAACTC
>NW_015170314.1:22009-31521 GCF_001447785.1 Gekko japonicus | reverse complement strand
GCCCCAAAATAGCCCTGCCTCTTCCTCTTGTGTAGCAAGCCCAGAATGATTTATGCAAGACAGCAAGACTTGCAGGATAAGAAAAACCACACATATTTGTTTCGCTAGATGGCCAGGGAAGGGCCACGGCTCAGAGGTAGAGCATCTGCTTGGAATGCAGAAGGTACCCGATTCAATCCCTGGTATCTTCAATTGAAAGGATCAGGAAAGAGGTAATGTGAAGGACCTCTGGCTGAGACTCCGGAGAGCTGCTGCCTGTCTAAGAAGACAATACTGACCTTGATGGACCGAGGCTCTGATTCGGTATAAGGCAGCTTCATTTGGGTCATTGTCTACTAACTGGGGTGATGGCTCAGTGGCAGAGCCTCTGCTTGGCATGCAGAAGGTCCCAGGTTCAATCCCCAGCACCTCCAGTTAAAAAATCCAGGCAGTAGGAGATATGAAAGACCTTGGAGAGCCACTGCCAGTCTGAGTAGACAATACTGCCTTTTTACGGACCAAGGGTCTGATTCAGTAGAAGGCAGCTTCATATGTGTGTTCATCTATTAACTGGGGCCATGGCTCAGTGGAAGAGCATCTGCTTTACATGCAGGAGGTCCCAGGTTCAATTCCTGGCATCTCCAGCTACAAGAACGAAACAGGAAGGGATGTGAAAGGCTTCAGCCTGAGATCCTGGAGAGCAGGGGTCATTTTGTAGAAAAAGAGCTAGGGGAACTCTTTAGCATAACTCATTAGCATATGCCACACACCCTGACATCACCGGAAGTGTGTCATAAGGCCACACCCCCTGACATCACCGGAAGTGTGTCATAAGGCCATAACACCCCGCCCCCAACGGTCCCGGCCGCCGGTGCCGGCCTTGCAGCTCCACTGCCGCGCCCCATGAGGGGCCCGGCGGTGGACCTGCAAGACCGGCGGGAGTGCAAGGAAGCCCCGCGAAGGCCCTCCCTGGTCCCAGGCAGGCAGGGGTGGGGAGAGGCAGGGAGGAAGCAACTTACCCTCCCTCTTCTCCTGCCTCCTCCTGGCTGAATGAGGGCCGGAAGCGGGGCGGCCGGAAGCAGGGGGCGGGGCTTCGTCATGTGCCCCGCCCCCCGTACCTCACCCGGGGGAACTGCGATCCCCCGCGATCCCCCCCGAAATGACCTCTGCTGGAGAGCGGCTGCCAGTCTGAGTAGACAAGACTGACCTTCATGGACCGAGGTTCTGATTCAGGGTGAGGCAGCTTCAAGTGTGAGCCGAGAACTTCCGGCCGGCCCACCTTGCTGCGTGATCGACGGAGCTTTTTGAGCTTCCCGCTGAGCCGGTGCGGCAACTGATGATTCATTGGCTTTATGATACGCTATAACAAACAATTCATTACAGCAAAATGGACTCGCCGTCATTAGCCCAACAGCCCCAAGCTTAATGTTGCATCCCGCAGCCTGGCTAATTCCGCTTGGCGGCGGATGTTGTGCATCATATTTTACACTGATGACACAACCTGTGCGGAAGAGACAGTGGAGACTGAACGGGTTGAGCTGTTTCCCCTGACATATCTACTCTTTGCAAAGAAGGGTGTTTGGGAAGGGCACGAAAGCATCTGCCTCTATTGTCAGAGCTCAGCTAACGGGGGCTGAAAGAGTGCTGTTCTCTTTGGTCCCCTTCCTGCCTCCCGTGCCCCTATCTGGCCATTTGCAGGTTTCGATCAACATTTCTCTGGCCCGCTTACAATGGATGGGAACAAGGCCCCTTAATAGGGATGTCAGAGTACAGCATTCACCTGCCTTGACAGCTGTTATGGAGCAAAGGAGTCCCTCCTCAGCAACGTGGATACATGTTGGCCATCCATTATGCACATTTGCAATTAGTCACTTGCCAGGGCCAGTGTTTTGCAGATTCACTGGCCTGCTGCCAGGGTGTTGGTGGGGCCGTGGCTGACTGGTAGAGAAGAAGAAGAGAAGAGATTGGGTTTATACCCTGCCCTTCACTACCCAAGGGACTCTCAGAGCGGCTTACAAACTCCTTTCCCTTCCCCTCCCCACAAAAGACACCCTGTGAGGTAGGCGGGGCTGAGAGAGCTCTGACACAAGCGGCTCTTTTTCAAGAACAGCTCTTGCCAGAACTATGGCTTGCCCAAGGTCATCCAGCCAGGTGCAAGTGGAGGAGTGGGGAATCAAACCCGGTTCTCCCAGATTAGAGTCTGCACACTTAACCACGACACCAAACTGGCTTGGCATACAGAAGGTCCCAGGTTCAATCCTTGGCATCTCCAGTTAAAAGGACCAGAGAGCAGGTGATGTGAACAGCCTCCTCCTGAGACCCTGGAGAGCGGCTGTCAGTCTGAGTAGACAAGTGTGACCTTGGTGGACCAAGGATCTGATTCAGGATAAGGCAACTTCATCTGGAGGATAGTCCACTGCCCCCTTCGTGGAAGCCAGCATCCTCAAATTCCTGCACAAATGTCAGCCAGTGCAGTCTAGTGGTTACTGTCATAAGTCAGTCTGTGATGAGGGCTCAGATTTCTCTGATGAAGAGCTACCTGCTAGCCCTCAGCCGGTAATTGAACAGCCAGTTGCAGCTGGCTCTGAGCCAGAAGGAGAACAACAAGAGATCAGGTTACCGGCTGATCAGGAATCACAGCCTACAGCTGAAACCGAGCCAACACCTTGTGGCCCTGAAGCAATAAACAAGTCACTCCCAGCTCACCCACACCCTTGCAGTGCTTACAGTTGCAAGAAAGGAGAAGAAGTGTGAGACTCATGGCCCGTCGTCAGCTGTCAATTAACGAGACAAATGAGTATGTTTAGGGTGACTGCCAAGGAATTGGCTGGGAGTTTATCTTGTTAAGACTTGGCAATAAATTCAGCTGGGAGGAGCAGCAGTTTGTGGATTAGACTTGGCAATTGGCTTTTCTGGAACTCCTTGATCCTAGACTGGACTTTGGTAAACTTGCTCATTGGAACCTTTCGCTTTTTGGACTGGACTTCCATTACTCTCTGCAACCTTGTCTGTGACCTGCTCTGCTGGACCCCAGCCTCTGCCTCAAGGAAGCTACATCTGTACAGTTAGTACAGTGGTGGCTCCATACTGGTGGAATGAGCTCCCGGAACAGCTCAGGGCCCTGTGGGATTTTCAGTTCTGCAGGGCCTGCAAGACAGAGCTCTTCCACCAGGCTTTTAACTAAGGAGCCGCACCATACACTGAGGGGTGCCCTGACTTTACTATCTTTCATCTCCTGCCTGTGCCCACCGCACAATAAGTCGAATGAACGGGCGTGAATACCATCAGAATATGCGGTCACCTTCAGCTGTATTATAAATAACCTTTGCTCTCGCTTTTTAGAAGATCATCATGTTCCAGCATTTTTAGGAGTATTTTAAATGAATGTTATTTTGTGTTTATGTTGTATGCAGGGGTCATTTCGTAGAAAAAGATGTGCAGGAGCTCATTAGCATAACTTATTAGCGTAACTTATTTGCATATTCCACACCCCCTGACATTACCGGAAGTGTGTCAGAAGGCAACACCCACCGCTCAGGCTCCACTGGACTGTTTTGGATTGCTAGCTATTGGGGGGGGGACGTGCAGATCTGTCATCACGGAGGAGGGAGAGCTTGTACCTGAATAAAACTTGATCTTAAAGGTGCCACTGGACTCTTTTGGAATACTAGGTATGGGGGGGGGGACGCACAGATTTGCCCTCACAGAGGAGGGAAAGCTTGTACCTGAAGTCGGGTGGGGTGGGAGCTCTGCAACTTACCTGGCTGCTTCTTGCTCCTTGTGGCCTGACTGAGGGCTGCTGGGAGCAGGGGGTGGGGCTTGTTGCATGTGCCCGCCTCCTGGGCTCCTTACTGCCGGAGCTCCGCTCCTGTGCGCTCCTGCAGGAAATGACCCCTGGTTTTATGACAGGTTTTAATTGTATTTATAGGAAATTCCATGCAAGCCGCCCTGAGCCCGCCTTGGTGGGGATGGTGGGGGTATAGACCTAAACAAATAAGACAGGGCTGCCAACTCCCAGTTGGGAAAATCCTGGAGACTTTAGGGGCGGAGCCTGGGAAGGGCAGGGTTTGGGGAGGGGAGGGACTCCAGAAGGGTGGAATGCCACAGAGTCCACCCTCCAAGCACCTGTTTCCTCCAGGGGACGTGATCCCTGCCGTCTAGAGATTGGTTGTAATTCTGGGAGGTCTCCAGGCCCTTTCCTGGAGGTTGGCCACCGTAGTATCAGATTATTGTTAGAGAGACCTGGATTCTCATTCAGCCACGAAGCTCCCTGGCTGATTTCAGGCCAGTTGCTCTTAATCTAACCTACTCTGCAGGGTTGTTATAAATATAAAACATGGAGTGGAGAACCAGGTGTGTTTTCCCTGAATCTCTTGGAGGAATGGTGGGGGGGTGCAAATGCCCTGACCAAATGGCAGTGGAAAGGGCCGTCGAGTCACAGCCATCTCACGGCCACCCTGGACTGCTTTCAAGGCAAGCGATGGACAGTGCTGAACACTGTCAGCTATGCTGCCATGAAGGTTGGGGAGCTTGGTCTGTCTCGGGTTAATTGCTATTGCTTTCACTGCATTCCTTTCTGTGCTTCCTCTGCTGTGCGCCGAAACGCTTATCTATACAGATGTGCAGGAGGGTGTTGTGGTGTCTGGGTTTTCCCCAGGTGTCGTGGGAGAGTGTTCGTTCTCGGCTTCAGCTACCTAACGGTCTCTAAGCCTTATCCCGCGCGTGGGAGGGTGCCTAATTGGCCAGGGCTGTGTGTGTGTGGGGGTGCATACGAATACCCTATACCCTATTATGCCCATGGGGCTGCCGCCATTCTTAACAGTGCCTATGTTACTGCATCTATAGCTCTGCAATAAAAGTATTACCCAGGGGTCTTGTTGTAGAAAAAGAGCTGCCGGAGCTCATTAGCATAACTCATTAGCATAACTTATTTGCATATGCCACGCCCCCTGGCATCACCGGAAGTGACAGAAGGCCACACCCCCTGACATCACCGGAAGTGTGTCAGAAGGCCCGGCTACTTACCCTCCTGCTTCATCCTCATTCCCAAACGGAATGAGGATCGAAGCAGAGGGCGGGGTAAAGAAGGGGGCGGGGCTTCACCACGTGACCGCCCCGCCCCCTAGAGGTTCTCTTCCGGAGCTCCGTACCTGAGAGCTCCCCCCGACTAGAGCCCTGGTATTACCGTTCCTGAATGCGTGTACTTAGTTGTTGGCTGTGGGTTCTGGCAAACACACATGAAGCTGCCTTCTACAGAACCAGACCCTTGGTCCATCAAAGACAGTGTTGTCTATTCAGACTGGCAGTTGCTCTCCTGGGTCTCAGGCTGAGGTCTTTCACATCACCTATGGCCTGGTCCTTTAAACTGGAGATGCTGGGGATTGAACCCAGGACCTTCTGTATGCCAAGCAGATGCTCTACCAACTGAGCCATGGCCTTTTCTGAGCCACGGTTTGCTATTTCCTTCTTCTGTGTAGCAACTCTGGACGTCTTTGGTGGTCTCCCATCCAAATACTGACCATGGATGACCATGGCTTAGCTTCCAAGATCTGATGAGACCAGGCTAGACTCTTGGGCTCAGGAAGCAATCCTGGAGGTTTTTTGTCATCTTTTGGGTGTGGAACAGCAGTCACTGTGGGTGTGGAGGGGGAGGTATTTGTGAATCCCCTGCATTGTGCAGGGGGTTGGACTAGATGACCCTGGAGGTCCCTTCCGACTCTATGATTCTGTGATGAGCTTCCAAGATCTGATGATAACAGGATAGCCTGGGCCATCCAGTTCAGGGCTCTTCCCATATCCTGTGGAGTAATTCGCATCCATCTCTACTATGAGCTTCTTGGGGCGGCCCCCTCTAGTCTGGGTTTGTTTTCTGCCTGGTGGCAGAAATGAACCTGGTCATTAGTTCTATTATGTCTCCTGGCGGTAATCAAAGAGTTTGCACATGCTAATCCCCGCGACACACAGGCTCTTGCGACAGGTCCCGGCTGCCTTTTGTACTGCAGGATGTGGGATGGTGCTCAGGCCTCCGCAATCGGTTGGGGACGCCACCGGAGACTGCGTCTCCCCAAAGACGTTGCCAGTCTCTCGGCCTCTTGCAAGACTTAGCGCTTGTCTCCGCACTTTATCAGGCCTCTGCAGGTAAGAGAGGAGATTAGCTGGCCACCGATAATGCAAACAAGTCTGTTTCTTGAAGATAGGCATCCCAGCCATCTGCTGGGACTGCGGTGCGCGCGCGTGCACACACACACACACACACACACACACACATACAGCACACACACACAGCACACATTGCTGAAGCTGGGTTGCCTTCAGTTTTGCAAACAGAATTCAACAGGGTGGTTCTACAGAAGGTAGTTTCAGACGCTAGCTGTGTTGGTCTGCAGCAGAAAAGCTAAATTCGAGTCCAGTAACACCTTAAATGTAAAGTTAAAGGTTCCCTTGCTCGAAAGCCAGTCGAATCCGACTCTAGGGTTGCAGTACTCATCTCCGTTTCAAAGCCGAAGAGCCAGTGCTGTCCGAAGATGTTTCCGTGGTCACGTGGCCGGCATGACTAAACACCAAGGCGCACAAAACTGTGAGCTGGCTCACACTGACTCAGCTTAGAGCGAACATTGACTATGTTCTATGCTACTGTGTTTAGCCTCCTGAAACTAGGCTCCGACTATGTAATTTTTGTGTTTTTTACTGTGTCATGTTAAGACTTCTGCTTAGCTTCAGTTCTCTTTTAGATTTCCGATTGGTTCTGCAACCCTCATCCTATTGTATTGTTTACTGAATACCCCAGGCTGCCCATTGTATTGACTCGCTTTGTGTAATCTGCCCTGTGTCCTGGTGAGAAAGGTGAACTATAAATGATGTAGAAGGAGGAGGAGATGTTGCTGCCGCCGCTGGAGTCAGATCTAGCAGTTCTGCAGAAGGCGTTACCAAGTTAGCATAGAAAGAGGGCAGACGGAAGCTGACCATTCAAGCATCCGATTCCTTCCATACCCTAAAAGAGTCACCTCGAAATCTGTACCAGTTTTAGGCCCCATGGCATAAGGGAAAACGCCAACAGCATTCTTTCTCATTACAGAATGCTGGCATCCTGCCAGCAGCGTTCCCTCTAAGCTGAGTTAGTGTGAGCCGACTCACAGTTTTTTAGCCTCTGGCTCACATATGTTTGTCTTAGCTCAGGAAGGGTGGCTCCAGAGCAATGCTCCCTCTAAACTGTGGAGTCTTGTGAGCAAAAAATTCTGCTTTGTGAGCTACTGGCATTAAAGTTGTGAGCAAGCAATTTGTCTACTGCATGAATTAGTTTGCTCTGGAGAAGCCATCTTTCCTGAGCCAAGACAAAAATGTGTGAGCCGGAGGCTTAAAAACT
The DNA here is from genome assembly GCF_001447785.1 of Gekko japonicus. Lineage (NCBI taxonomy): Eukaryota > Metazoa > Chordata > Lepidosauria > Squamata > Gekkonidae > Gekko > Gekko japonicus. The sequence goes on along the minus strand of NW_015170314.1, from coordinate 24,179 downwards.
GTGAGCTAGCTCACACGAACTCAGCTTAGAGGGAACGTTGCTCCAGAGCAAACTAATTGATGCAGCAGCCCAATCGCTCACTCACAACTTTCATACCAGTAGCTCACAAAGTAGAATTTTTGCTCACAAGACTCCACAGTTTAGAGGGACCATTGCCTGCCAGCTTTGGACAATTCAAGAGGGGGAGCTCCGGGGTGAATTCACAGATGCATGTCCACCGCTTCATCGGACTGGCAGTGGGGAAACCGAGCGCAGTGGTGTAGCAAGAGAGTCCACAGCCCAATATTATGAAGGAAATGGACAGGGCTTTTTTTTGTAGAAAAAGCCCAGCAGGAACTCATTAGCATAATAGGCCACACCCAACAGCAGAAATTCATTTGCTTATTAGGACACACCCCTGACTGAGCCGGAGGCTTAAAAACTGTGAGCTAGCTCACACGAACTCAGCTTAGAGGGAACGCTGCTCCAGAGCAAACTAATTGATGCAGTAGCCAAATCTAGAGTTGCCAGGTCTGGGTTGGAAAATATCTGGAGACTTTGGGGGTGGAGCCAGGAGAGGGCAGGGTTTGGGGAGGAGAGGGGCCTCAGCATGGTACAATGCCATGGAGCCCACCCTCCAAAGCAGCAATTTTCTCCAGGGGAGCTGGTCTCTGTCAGCTGGAGATCAGTTGTCAAAGCGGGAGATCCCCAAGCCCCACCTGGAGGCTGGCAACCCTAGCCAAATCGCTCACTCACAACTTTCGTGCCAGTAGCTCACAAAGTAGGATTTTTGCTCACAAGACTCCACAGTTTAGAGGGACCATTGCCTGCCAGCTTTGGACAATTCAAGAGGGGGAGCTCTGGGGTGAATTCAAAGATGCATGTCCACCGCTTCATTGGACTGGCAGTGGGGAAACCGAGCACAGTGGTGTCGCAAGAGAGTCCACAGCTCAATATTATGAAGGAAATAGTCATTTGTGGACGTGCTTTTGGGTCCCAGACTCCCATGGGGCATGGTTGGAAGCTGAGTTACTCATCCAATGGCTGAGCCACTCATCTGATTAAAGATTTGGGGGGGTGGGGGTTAGCCATGTTGGTCTCAAGCAGCAGAACCACGTTTGAATCCAGCGGCACCTTTAAGGCCCACAGAGTGTTATTCAAGGTTTAAGCTTTCGTGTGCAGGCACACTTCTTCAGATTAAAGTTGTGCCTTGCCAATCCTCATTCCTTTTGTCTGCATTTATGGACTGAGACGCTTTGGCCCTGAGAATTCAAATAGTCTTTAAACAATCCAGATCCTTTCCCCCCTCCAATCCTCTAGCCTTCCTTCCTTCCTTCCTTCCTTCCTTCCTTCCTTCCTTCCTTCCTTCCTTCCTTCCTTCCTTCCTTCCTTCTCAAAGCCTTGGGAGGAGGGCCTACATGAGATCCTTCCTTTCTGAAGGTCAGCTCTGCTCCTCTGTCCCCACAAGCCCAAAGCAAAGTGGGTTTTCTGGGTTCATTGCATTCACGAACTGCCCCCACCACCACCACAGAGGGGGACTTTGCTGCAGGCTGGGTCTACAAAAGCCTTCATCTACTTAGGATTCCAGCTTCAGAGCTGCTCCTTCATGTCGGCAGGAAGAGAGGGGGAAAGAGGAGAAAAGGCTTTGCAAACAAAGGAAACCCCAGGGGAAGAAGAGCCGCTTTTTCCCCCTGTGTAGGAACAGAGGAAGAGATGGTGAGAGCATCTCTCCCTTCCCAGAGGACGGGGTTGGGGTAGGCACCGTAAGACACGGTTTGGCCTTATTGTTACGGGTGCTGCCTGGCCAGGTCCACATTACGATTTTCGTGGGCCCTGGACATTTTTGCCTTTGGGGGCCCCTCCCGTCATAATAATGTCAATACTAACAATTATTTTTGATATAACTTTAAATACGTTGACGTTTTAAAAACCTGTTTTAGGCAAAATGTAATAGATTTTTCTGGGCCCTAAAATTTGCTCTTTTTTCCTGATGTGGTGGTGGGGGGAACCCTATTTTCTTCGACCCTAAAGGTTCATTTTTTCCTTCTGGTTTTAAAATAGCTGAAAGGTAGAGACCCCGTCCCCTCGAGCCATTAACAACATCCTGTGCCAGCTGCATAAGGATAAGATCTATGGGCCGATCACAAGAACATATTACTGACTGACGGCCACCATCGTTTTAATAATAGGA
>NW_015170314.1:18394-21268 GCF_001447785.1 Gekko japonicus | reverse complement strand
AGCTCTGTAACTTACCTGGCTGCTTCTTGCTCTGACTGAGGGCTGCTGGGAGCACGGGGTGGGGCTTGTTGCATGTGCCCGCCCCCTGGGCTCTTTACTGCCAGAGCTCCGCTCCTGTGCGCTCCTGCAGGAAATGACCCCTGCCTAAAAGTATCATGGGCCCTAGGCACTGTACCTACTGCGCCTAATGGATGTCGGCCCTTTGCCTGGCCTCCCCTTCTTTAGATGGATGGCTGCCTAAGAGCCCAGGGCCATCAGCTGATATTTATCAGGGGGTACTACAGGTATGTGGTGGTCTCTTTAAAGGAAGATTGTTTCCCTACTTTTGTAATGGACTGCTGGAAGAGCTAGGAAAGTTACCCTTCTGAAAATGTAAGCTTCACAGCAGAGTAGAGACTTGAATCTGGATCACTCCGGTCCTTGCCTGACGTTCAAAACCCTGGCTTTCACCACTGGAACACAAAACAAGAAAGAGGAGGAGGAGGAGATTGGATTTATACCCCGCCCTTCACTTGGAGTCTCAAAGAGGCTCACAAACTCCTTTCCCTCCCCCTCCCCACAACAGACACCCTGTGAGGTGGGTGGGGCTGAGAGAACAGCTCTGAGAGAACTTTTTCAAGGACAGCTCTTGTCAGAGCTGTGGCTTGCCCAAGGTCATCCAGCAGGTGCGAGTGGAGGAGTGGGGAATCAAACCCGGTTCTCCCAGATTAGAGTCCGTGCACTTAACCACGACACCAAACAAGCCTCAGACACTTCGAATGTGTTTATTTACTTCATTTATACCGTGCCTTTCTACTTAACGGGGATCCAAAGTAGCCAACGTTGTTCTCCTCACCTCCCTTTTATCCTCACAACAACCCTGTAAGGTAGGTTAGGCTGAGATTATGCCACTGGCCTAATGTCACCAAGACAGACCTCCATGGCGGAGTGGGGATTCAAAACCACGTCTCCCAGATCCCCTCCCCTTTTTTTGCCGTTAAGCCACAGCCGACTTATGGCAACCCCATAGGGTTTTCAAGGCAAGAGATGTTTAGAGGTGGTTTGCCATTTGCCTGCTTCTGTGTAGCAACCCTGGGCTTCCTTGGGGGTCTCCCATCCGTATAATAGCCAGGGCCGACCCTGCATAGCTTCTGAGTTCTGATGAGTGTCAAACTCAGGCTTTGTTTGCCATATATTTCTTTACTGCCTGTCTTTGATATCTGTAAGCTTGCTGCCTTGTTTCACTCTGGCTAAGAATTGGGGGAGGAGTGTGTGAGTGCGTGGGTGGAATTGCTTTGCTGAGAGTCATGCTGGCTTGTAACTGCGTCCATGCGGGGCCTCCCCTTGGAGGGAAGTATGTGTGCTTGACCTTGAGTACCAGACACTGCTAGATAATGTAACCATAGATTTGCAGGTGTTGTAGGAGGGGTGATGGTGTATTATAGATTTTGGCAGGCTAGATGTATGGGTGCGATTGGTCTGGTCACTGGAGAGGGATTGTTTGAATTATGTATAATTGGAGAACTAGTGTCAAGGGAGTCAGTTCTGACACAGACTCGTCTATGCTTGAAACCTCTTTATCTCTCAATAAACAAATCACTGCCAAGAGAGTATTGTTGGGAGTGAGTTCCTTCAAGACCTGACAATGAGATCAGGATTCCCTGGTCAGTACTCTGGCTCACGGTTCAAGATACATACATCTTTACACAACTTCCATCTCATTCTCTATAAAGTGAGCCACTGAAATTTAGTGTCCCAGATCCTAGTCTGACACCACCTGGACTGAATCGAGACCTAGGTTTCCTGACTCATTACCAGTGCTGATTTCTCCACGCCTATTACACCTCTGCATATCTCACCTAATCCAATCACGCCTGCTGTTGTTATTCACCTGCTATTGTCATTTGCCCACTAATGTCATTTAGCATCTGAAATCACTCCACTTTCCAATAAATAGGACAGATGGACTCCCATTCTAGCTGTATCTGAAGAAGTGAGCGGTGACTCATGAAAGCTCATCCCCTGCCACATATTTTGTTAGTCTTTAAGGTGCTACTGGACTCTCTCTTGCTCTTTTCTACTGCTACAGACTAACTAGGAGCTGTGGTGGCTCAAGTGGTTAAGACGCTGAACTGCAGGCTGTGGAAAGTCGGTAGTTCAGCAGTTCGAGACCCGAGTTGCCGCATGACAGAGTGAGCTCCCATCCTGCCAACCTAGCAGTTCGAAAGCAAGAAATTGCAAGTAGATAAATAGGTACCACTTCGGTGGGAAGGTAACAGCGTTCTGTGCGCCTCGGTGTTTAGTCATGCCAGCCACATGACCACGGAAACGTCTTTGGACAGCGCTGGCTCTTTGGCTTTGAAACGGAGATGAGCACCGCAACCCTAGAGTCGGACTCGACTGGCTTTTGAGCAAGGGAACCTTTACCTTTACAGACTAACTAAAGCACACCAGCTCTCTTTATAGAGAATGAGATCAAAGTTGTGCAAAGATATATGTTCCCTGGTCTGGATAGCCCAGGTTAGCTCAGTCTCGTTAGACCTTGGAAGCTAAGCAGGGTCTGCGGTGGCTGTTATTTGGATGGGAGACCTCCAAGGAATACCAGGCTCGTGATGCGAAGGCAGGCAATGGCAAACCACCTCTGCTCATGTCTTGCCTTGAAAACCATATGGGGTCGCCAAAAGTCAGCTGACACTTGACGTTACTGCCCACCACCACCAAAGATGTACCATAAGCCTGAACCATATGAACCATAAGCCATATGAACCGTAAGCCTGAGTATGGATCTACACACTCATTGTGTAGATAACTCACTGAAAATGTCGAGACAGTGTGTGACTGCAATAAAGAAGGCCAATGCTATGCTGGGGATTATTAGGAAGCGAATTGAAAACA
>NW_015170314.1:10767-18273 GCF_001447785.1 Gekko japonicus | reverse complement strand
GACCACGGAAACGTCTTTGGACAGCGCTGGCTCTTTGGCTTTGAAACGGAGATGAGCACCGCAACCCTAGAGTCGGACTCGACTGGCTTTTGAGCAAGGGAACCTTTACCTTTACAGACTAACTAAAGCACACCAGCTCTCTTTATAGAGAATGAGATAAAAGTTGTGCAAAGATATATGTTCCCTAGTCTGGATAGCCCAGGTTAGCTCAGTCTCGTTAGACCTTGGAAGCGAAGCAGGGTCAGCGCTGGCTGTTATTTGGATGGGAGACCTCCAAGGAATACCAGGCTCGTGATGCGAAGGCAGGCAATGGCAAACCACCTCTGTTCATGTCTTGCCTTGAAAACCGTATGGGGTCGCCAAAAGTCAGCTGTCACTTGACGTTACTGCCCACCACCACCAAAGATGTACCATAAGCCTGATGGCACTGGTATTTCTGGCCACTGTGTGATACAGAGTGTTGGACTGGATGGGCCTTTGGCCTGATCCAACATTGGCGTCTCTTATGTTCTTATGTTCTTATTGCTTTTTGGACAGACTGATAAAACTTCCAAATTAAACTGGGCGCAGGAGCAACTAGGTTATCCTTTTCCCAGGACAAACTGGCTGTAGAATGCTGACTGGCTAGCCATTGTGGCAATTACAGATCCAATTTCCCTCTCATCTACCCAGAGCAATGGTTCCAGTTTTTCTAAAATTAGCTCTCTCTGTCTCTGTCTCTCTGTGCACCAAGTAAATGTTTAACTGGAAGAAACTGCCAGGTTATCTGCAAGAAAAAGTCAAAAGCCAAGCTCTTTCCAAGGAGCTCAGAGCACTCCACGGGACTCTGCCTTCCCCAAGTTATTATCAAAACAGCCCTGTGAAGAAGTTTAAGCAGAGAGAAAGGGACTGGACCAAGGTCATCCAGTGAGCTCTGGGAATCCAGCCAGCGTCTAATGAGAACTAAGCAACCCCAGACTGAAATAACGTGTAAAAAACCTCTGAAAGTGTGCCATTCAACAGGAAACATGAAGCATTGTTTGTGCCAAGCTTCAGTTTCATTTCACCTTGTTTAGCTGTGCCCCAGTGCCGGTCCCCAAGGGAGCTGGTCTTGGAGCCTTCTCTGCCAGGCTATCAGGGTTGCCATAGTTACCTAGAGACTGAATGATGATGTATGCATGAGTTGTGGGGTGTCATTTGCCTTATCTATAACTGGGGATTTGTCGCACCTTTCTTCAGTTCTGACACAGAGCATGTTTCCAAAAGTAACCATATCTCAATAAACCACCACTGCTTATGTGTGTTGTGGAGAGTGTCTTAACTGGGGGGACCTGACCGTTTAATTGCTTCCCTCTGTCCAACTGGAGTGTTTTTCTTACAAGTATCTTCTTGTTGCAAGAGCTGTGGACTTGTGTTACCAATGGTGTCTGAAGCTGAGCATGCCTTGCAGTTACGTGAACACAGTTGAAGCTGCCTCATCCTGAATCAATGCCAATATTGTCTACTCAGACTTGCAGGGGCTCTTCAGAGTCTCAGGCAGAAGTCTTTCACATTACAACTCCTGCTTGGTCCTTTTAACTGGAGGTGCCGGGGATTGAACCTGGGACCTTCTGTATGCGAAGCAGATGCTCTGCTACTGAGCCACAGTGCCTCCTAGCCTGATGTTGTCTGGATTCACAGCAGGCCAAGAGCTGATATTGGGATTCCCCCAGATGGAAACTGACAAACGTTTCCTATCCATTTAACACAAATTGAGTCATCCTGCTGGCCTTATGTCGGATTCAGCACACAAAAAAATTCCGTTTCCAAGAAAAGGACCATAGTAACCGCCTGTGTTAAGTCAAACTCATTGCAACCCGATGTGTGTTGCTGCTTGCATGCAATCACAGGTGCCAAATTTCTCAGCACTGTGACATATAGAAGAAGAAGAGATTGGATTTATACCCCGCCCTTCACTTGGAGTCTCAGAGTGGCTTACAAACTCCTTTCCCCTCCCCTCCCCACAACAGACACCCTGGGAGGCAGGTGGGGCTGAGAGAGCTCTCTCGACGACTGCCCTTGAGAGAACAGCTCCAAGAGAACTTGTGACTGACCCAAGGTCACGCCAGCAGCTGCATGTGGAGGAGTGAGGAATCAAACCCGGTTCTCCCAGATTAGAGTCCGCGCAGTTAACCACTACACCAAACTGTCTCAAGGAGTCTCAGAGTGGCTTACAAACTCCTCTCCCTTCCCCTCCCCACAACAGACACCCTGTGAGGTGGGTGGGGCTGAGAGAGCTCTTGACAGAGACTGCTCTTTTTCAAGGACAGCTGTGCCAGAGCTTGGGACTGACCCAAGGTCACATCAGCAGGTGCAAGTGGAGGAGTGAGGAATCAAACCCGGTTCTCCCAGATTGGAGTCCGCGCACTTAACCACTACACCAAACTGGCTCTCTCATATAGGGAGAAATGCACTTGATGTGACAAAAAGGTGGAAGTGGAATTGTGCTAAGTCTGTTTATGTTTCCACTTGCAAATCGCTGGATCTGTAGCATAGCGGGCTATGTATTTTTTTTTGGCCATGAAGTCGCAGCCACAAGGTTTCCAAGGCCGGAGATGATCAGAGGTGGTTTGGCACTGCTTGCCTTTGTGTAGCAACCCTGGTATTCCTTGGTGGCCTCCCATCCAAATACTGACCTGGGCCTATCTTGCTTAGCATCTGAGATCCGACGAGATAAGGCTAGCCTTGGCTATCTGCGTCAGGGCTAGGTATAGCACTTCAATAAACTATTTTACTTGTATAGCAGATGCTCTGCCACTGAGCCACAGCGCCTCCTAGCCTGATGTTGTCTGGATTCACAGCAGGCCAAGAGCTGATATTGGGATTCCCCCAGATGGAAACTGACAAACTGATTACACGAACGTTTCCTATCCATTTAACACAAATTGAGTCATCCTGCTGGCCTTATGTCGGATTCAGCACACAAAAGAATTCCGTTTCCAAGAAAAGGACCATCGTAACCGCCTGCGTTAAGTCAAACTCATTGCATCCCGATGTGTGTTGCTGCTTGCACGCAATCACATGTGCCAAATTTCTCAGCACTGTGACATATAGAAGAAGAAGAGATTGGAATGACCAATAGTAAAGCAGGTCGGAGGAGCCTTCGTCCGGCTCGAAGCTTTACATGGGGAGTGAATGCGGCGAATGTCAGGGGGTGTGGCATATGCAAATGAGTTATGATAATGAGCTCCTGCACCTCTTTTTCTACAAAATGACCCCTGCTTACTTCTATTGGTTAGACTTGGTGTTTGTACCTTCTTAATGGCACCGTTCCTTACCCATGGGGTGATAAGAGTCAGAGTCCTCATGGACATTAGTTCCATGGAGGGTGTGCTTAATGGCTCAGCAGGGATTTGAACTCAGGCCTCCCCCCCACCTACTCCAATGCTCTAAGCACTACGCCACATAGGGAAACTGGCTCTCTCATATAGGGAGAAATGCGCTTGATGTGACAAAGAGGTGGAAGTGGAATTCTGTTTATGTTTCCGCCTGCAAATTGCTGGATCTGAACCATAGCGGGCTATGTAATTTTCTCCAGGGGAACTGATCTCTGTAACCTGAAGAACGCCTGCAGTTCCAGGAGATCTCCAGCCAGCACCTGGAGGGAGATTGGCAACTCTCACGCCACAGCATATCCCAGTCTAGGCCCACGCATCCTGTTGCTTAGCATCTGAGATCCGACGAGATAAATCTAGCCTGGGCTATCTGCGTCAGGGCTAGCTATAGCACTTCAATAAACTATTTAACTTGTATCTTCAAGACCAACAAAGTTTTATTCAAGGCATGAGCTTTTGTGTGCAAGCACACTTCATCGGACTTTGTTGCTCTCAAAGGTGCCACTGGACTCTGAACTTCGTCTTGATGGCTGCCCACCTTGATCTTACTTCCAGGGGTCATTTCCTGCGGGAGCGCACAGGAGCGGAGCTCCGGCACTGACACACTTCCGGTGATGTCAGGGGCAGTGTTCCCTCTAAGCTGAGTTGGTGTGAGCTAGCTCACAGTTTTTTAGCCTCTGACTCACAGATTTTTGTCTCAGCTCAGGAGGGAGGGCTCCAGAGCAAACTAATTGATGCAGTAGCCAGATCGCTCCCTCACAACTTTAATGCCCTTAGGTCACAAAGTAGATTTTTTGCTCACAAGACTCCACAGCTTAGAGGGAGCATTGGTCAGGGTGTGTGGCATATGCCAATGAGCTATGCTAATGAGCTATGCTAATGAGCTCCTGCACCTCTTTTTCTACAAAATGACCCCTGATTACCACCAGTCCTCTGAGGTCGCCAGAGGAGGCTTTTGCGGTGGAGGCCTGAGATCCTTCTTCCGGAGGAGCCAGCTCTACCCCCTCGCCAACAAAATCCGCCCTAACAGAGCCTGGGCAGTGCTCAGATATGGCCTGGGAAATCAAAAGCGGGTTTGTTAATCCCCCAAGCTGCCTCAGTGTCACTCGTAATCCCGGCAAAACTGCAGCAGCGTGAGGAGTTAATGCAGGTTAAATAAGTAATCCAGTCAGACGCGTGTGACGTACAAACAGAGTTATTAAAAGCGGAAAAGCGACATCGCGCGGAAGAGGTCTTTGGCTCTGCTCTCGGCCTACGTTGCTAGCGATGGCGAGAAGCCATTCCTCTGCTTGGGTGTCCCAGGGGAACAGCGTGAGCACGAGCCCCAGATCAGAGCCTGGGGGGGGGAGTCCAATTTTACCTCTGGGAAGAAACGTTTTGCTTTGCTCTTCTTTCTGGCTCCTTTTCATTGAAACTGTAGCCCCCCCCTCCCCCTGCCTTCCTTGATGCTGTCAGACGCTCCTCTTGGCTTGCTCCCGGCGGCCCAGAGGAAAAGGTGGTTGAGTTGCTGGAAATGATGCATGGAAGATTCCTCCAACATTTAGCTGCAGAGGGATTTATTCTCCCCTTTTTTAAGCAGGCAGGGGACATTGAAGTCATACTTCATGCGGCTCTCAGCGTGAGTCATCACAGCACGGAGTTAGTCGTATTTTGCCTCCGTCTTTCCCCAGAGCAACCTTCGCGGGATGAAGGAGGAAGAATTCGAGAGCTCTGTGGCATCTTTCTGGAAGTCTACAAATGTACAAATGTTAACAGGCAGGCGCACGAGTCCCCAGGCGACCTCATTTGGATATGGGGAGGAAAACGCAACCAGAAAGGAGCACGGCAAAACCCTAGAGCTGTTTCGGGGACTTCTCAATCAGTGTCAGACATACAGAACTTCCCTGGTGGGTGTGTTTCCTAGGGCTGTATGATTGCCTCTCGTTAATTAGTGGAATATCAAGTGCAGTGATTGTAACAGATATTATTATTATTATTTTATTATTTATTAGACTTATTAATTGACCTATCCTGACTTGTGCTGGGCTCTGGGCGATTTACAACATGACATTAAGCCTTAGATCAATGTAAAAACATCAAATATCATAAGATTAATCATATTAAAACCAATTTTAGTAGCAATAATATTAAAGTAAATGGGCCAATTAAAGCTTCGGTGGGGAAATGATGGAAGCAAAATATTGAAGATGACCTTTGCCTCTAACTATGATCAATGCTCTTGTTCTATTACATTTAGAATGGTCTTAGACTTCCTCCCATATTTCACAGTGACGCCTTCGTCAAATTGTTTAGTAATTTGCAAAACGTGCTGAAGTATAATCGATTAATTGCTGCAATAATGTATGCGAATGACTTTGAGCCTTGCAAGCGCTATATAAATGCTACATTGATTGATTCACTGCTTTCGCAAAGCAGATGATAAATAAGCCCCTTTAAAAAAAAATCAACTGGCTGCCCTTGTTTCATCCCGGTGATGCCTTCCTCTGAACGTGTGGATATAGATTGCAGTTCCCCAACATGGCGCCCCTGGGCACCAGGATACCTGCTAGTCCTTACCTGGGCGCCTGCTGAGCTTTTCAAAAAGTGGGCAGGGCCATTGCAAGGCAGGGCTTGTCATTGGCCTCCCTCATTCCAATGAAAGGAATTTCCATGTGAGGCTGAGGAGGACTGGATAGCAGCTAGGCCAGGGATGTCAAACTCATTTGTTATGGGGGCCAGATCTGACATAAATGAGACCTTTTTGGGCCGGGCCCTGTGTGTCATAAAAGGTAATGCCAGGTAGCAGAGATATAAACTTTATAAAGGACACAAACACAAAGTTTTTTTTTTAACTTAAAATAAAAACATGCTTAAAACTTAAGCACTCCTGCAATGTTTTCTTTATTTAACAGTGTCTGATAACTGACACCTCTTGCTCTGAATTATTGCATCAAAATGTCTGTGCTGTTGCCATCTTGAGTATGCTGTTCAGGTGTGTATCTGTAAGCCGCAAACCTACGATGGCGCAGCAGCAGCAGAAGAACTGGAAGAAGAAGCAGAAGACAGCCAGTCCCTTGCGGGCCTGATAGAAGCCCTCCAGGGGCCTGATGTGGCCTCCGGTCCCCATGTTTGACACCCCTGAGCTAGGCTTTCCTTAGTCAGTGTGTGGTTCCACCCCCCCTCCAGGATTTCCTTCTTCCTGGGAGGTATGAGGAGGAAGGTATTCTGCTGGCTTTGCCTCTGGAAACAGACATTTTGGGTTTGATGCTGCCTCCTGCAGTAACCATTTTGGGATGACTCTCACTACCCTTTCTCAACATTCCAGAGGTGCCCACAGCCTTAATAAGGTTGGGGTCTCTGGTGTAGACAGAGAAGGAGAGGGAGCAGGGAGTTCTTAATATGGCTCAGATGGTGTGGGATCAGTCCTCGACATCGCCGGGAAAGAGATCCCAGGAAGCTAACCCTGGGAAAGACTCCCGCTCTGCCCAAGATCCCGGAGAGCTATTGCAGGGTGATGCGGCTATCTCTGTGGTAGGTAGACCCACCATCTCTGATCCCGCATTAGGAAGCCCCTAGGCCCCTCCTCATTCAGTAAACCGTCAATATAACCTTCTAAAGTTGGGGACGGGAGCACCCTCCGAGATAGCCACAACATCTTACAGTTTCAGAGGGTACCCGCATTGGTCTGTAGGAGAAGAGCTGGATTTGAGTCCAGTTGCACCTATTACAGTTGCCAGGTTCCCCCGGGCCGCCAGCAGGGGATGGGAGTGTAGGGTTGCCAGATCCAAGTCAGGAAACTCTTGGAGATTTGGGGATGGGGCCTGGGGAGGAGAGGGACCTTAGTGGGGTACAGTGCTGCAGAGTCCACCTTCCAAAGCAGCCAGTTTGGCATAGTGGTTAAGTGCGCAGACTCTAATCTGGGAGAACCGGGTTTGATTCCCCACGCCTCCACTCGCAGCTGCTGGTGTGACATTGGGTCAGTCACAAGTTCTCTCAGAGCTGTTCTCTCAGGAGCAGTTCTGGAAAGAGCTCTCTCAGCCCCACCTGCCTCACAGGGTGTCTGTTGTGGGGAGGGGGAGGGAAAGGCGTTTGTAAGCCGTTCTGAGACTCCGAGAGAACGGCGGGGTATAAATCCAATCTCCTCCTCCTCCTCCTCCTCCTCCTCCTCCTCCTC
>NW_015170314.1:6074-10581 GCF_001447785.1 Gekko japonicus | reverse complement strand
ACAGAACAGCGCCAGACAGAGAGCTTAATGGTTTTTCTCTTTAAATCAGCTTTAGTGATGTTTCCGGTTACTGAAGAAGAATGTTTGATGTACTGCAACTGCACGGCTCAGAGAATCCGAGTCACCCGCACGCCCTGGCCCTCTCCGTTGCCGCAGGGTGGGGGGCGTCAGGGTTTGGTGCTGATGCTCAGGTGTTATCCACCCCTTGAGGATTTGGAGCTAACCCACCGCCATCTGAACAGTCACCTCAAGGGGGCATGGAAAGAGAAAGGCCGCAGCGGAGGGGCCTTTCCCCCCAACAAGGTAATAATCAGGGGTCATTTCGTAGAAAAAGAGGTGCAGGAGCTCATTCGCATAACTTATTTGCATATGCCACACCCCCTGACATCACCGGAAGTGTGTCAGAAGGCAACCCCCACCACTCAGGCTCCACTGGACTATTTTGGATTGCTAGCTATGGGGAGGGTGGGGATGCGCAGATCTGCCCTCGCAGAGGAGGGAGGGCTTGTACCTAAATAAACCTTGGTCTTAAAGGTGCCACAGGACTGTTTTGGATTGCTATTCGGGGGGGGGGGCTCTGCAACTTACCTGGCTGCTTCTTGCTCCTCATGGCCCAGGGCTGCTGGGAGCAGGGGGCGGGGCTTGTTGCATGAGCCTGCCCCCTGGGCTCTTTACTGCCGGAGCTCTGCTCCTGTGCCCTCCTGCAGCAAATGACCCCTAATGACCCAGGAGGGAAGACGGTGTAGTCCTCAGAAGCTAAGCGGGGCCAGCACTTGGAAAGGAGACCGCCAAGGAAGGCTCTGCAGAGGGAGGCAATTGGCAGACCACCTCTGCTTCTCCAAGGTTGAAAGCCTTTGCTGGCGAGTTGCCTGGGAGACCCAGGTTTGAATCCCTGCTTTTGCCGTGGAAGCTCGCTGGGTGACCTTGGGCCAGTCACACACTCTCAACCTGGCCACCCACACAGGGGTGCTGTGAGGCCCTCAATGAAATTAAACTCGTGGACTCTCAATGAAATTGCTGAGCAGTCGGGTTAGAACAGACAAAAGGAAGTCCTTCTTCCCTCAAAGAGTGATTAACACATGGAATTCACTGCGAAGGGAGGTGGCTTCTCTTACGTTCTTATGTTCTTATGAGGAAATGAAAGAGGGGCGAAAGATGTTCCAAAGATGATTTGAATCCCAGCTGGGGAGAAAAGTGGGGTCTAAATGAATAAATGCACTGCAAATGCCGGAAGGTCTTAAGATCTCTGCACCTGGAAAAGGTTGCTTTTTTATCCTTTGGTTTTTTCAGGGTTTTTTACCATCTCCCTGATGAAGGGCTCTGAAGAACTAGAGAATTCGCACAAAGGGTCGACCTCAGTAAGAAGCATCTCAGACTAGCAAATACCATGAAGATATGTACAGAAATGATCAAGGAAATATATTCAAATATATAGTGCTTGCTTTTAGTGTTTTAAGCAAACAGTTGTCTTAAAGAACAATGACAAAGAAGGGTTTTTTTTTTTTAGCAATGCTAAGTACAAATAAAATTTGCAACTCCAGGAGAACAGATCTCTCTAGTCAGGAGATTAGTTGTAATTCCAGGAGATCTCCAGGCCCTATCTGGAGTAATTAGAGTAATTTTTATGTTTTTCGTTATTAAGCGTGTTACACTCCATTGCAGCTTGCAGCACTTCATTCTAATGAGGAAATAATTACAGAATGACAAACCTGAAGAAGGACACGCAAACGGATAGTGTACTAGAACTCCGTCGTTTGTCTGTAACTAGTACTGTATTACTCTGTATGTACTGCTAAGCTTTATATTGCATATTGTAGTGTTATTGTTGTATTTTGTTGATAATTGAATTCTATACATTGCATATGAAAACCAACATATATTGTTTAATTGTACATGGTGATTTACTGTTATACTAGCTACGTACTATACACCGTGGTCCTGTTTGTTGTAATATATCCTATCTGGAGAGTGGCAATGTTACCAAGTCATATGGCAAAAAAGGGTTGCCAACCCTCAGGTGGAGGCTGGAGATCTCCTGAAAGTACAACCAATTTCTAGACTACAGGAATCAGTTCCCTTAGAGAAAATGGCTGCTTCGGAGGGTGGACTCTATGGCAGAAGAAGAAGAAGAAGAAGAAGAAGAAGAAGAAGAAGAAGAAGAAGAAGAAGAAGAAGAATTGGTTTTTTATACCCCGCCCTTCACTACTTGAAGGAGTCTCAGAGTGGCTTACAATCACCTTACATTTTGGTGTCGTGGTTAAGTGTGCGGACTCTAATCTGGAAGAACCGGGTTTGATTCCCCACTCCTCCACGTGCAGCTGCTGGATGACCTTGGGCAAGCCGTAGTTCTGACAAGAGCTGTCCTTGAAAAAAGAGCTGTTCCTGTCAGAGCTCTCTCAGCCCCGTCTACCTCGCAGGGCGTCTGTTGTGGGGAGGGGAAGGGAAAGGAGTTTGTAAACTGTTCTGGGACTATGTCATCACATCAGGATGTTGTACGGCAACGCCCTGCTTTTTGGACGAAACAATGGTTTCAGCCCAAAAACCCCACAGAGGTTTGCCCAAAATGCGGAGCATTGCTGTGTGACATTATCTCGTCAGGGATGTCACACGATTCCCCCCCCCAATCCCCCCGCTGGCTAGCTGAGGGAATCTGGCAACCATGGCCTCCACCCCCGAATCTCCAGGAATTTCCTAATCCAGAGTTGGCAACCGTAGTGGGAGATGTCACATGTGACCCGTTCAGGAGGGAGGAAGGAGATGGGAGGCTGAATCCACAAATGGATTCACAAATGGATATGGGGCCACACTTCAAGGGCTTATGGCCATTCAAAGGGTGATGGCCCCCAAAATCCAGACCACATTAACTACCAAAAGCTCATGTCGTTGTGTGTTCACAGATGTTCTTTAGTGTGATCATGACCAAAGCGTGAGTGTGTGCTTAATTTTTCTTGTAATTCTCAGTTGGATTTAAATGAGCCAGTTTGGCGTATAATTTTGTAGGCTGCTCTGAGACTCTGAGTGAAGGGCGGGGTATAAATCTGGGGTATAAATCCAATCTCCTCCTCCTCCTCCTCCTCCTCCTGCATCAAAGAGAAGAGAAGAGGATTGGATTTATACCCCGCCCTTCACTACCCAAAGGTGTCTCAGAGCAGCTTACAAACTCCTTTCCCTTCCCCTCCCCACAACAGACACCCTGTGAGGTAGGTGGGGCTGAGAGAGCTCTGACAGAAAGTGCTCTTTTTCAAGAACAGCTCTTATCAGAACTATGGCTTGCCCAAGGTCATCCAGCCAGGTGCAAGTGGACGAGTGGAGAATCAAACCTGGTTCTCCCAGATTAGAGTCCGCGCACTAAACCACGACACCAAACTGGCTCTCAAAGAAGGAGCCACCTAAGTTGGAGGAGAAATCCCAGCTGGCCGGTTGAAGGAGCATGTGGGGTAACCCCAAGAGGGCTCACATGTGGACCAGGAACATCATCAGCCTTCAGAAGAGCAGGGCACGAAGGGGAGGTGAGCTGAGCTCAGCGACTCCAAGAGGTTGTGGGAAGAGGAGCCAGACTAAACCCGGCCAGGGAGGAAGAAACGGGGGGTGCCTGGCTCCTTCCGGGATGTGGCCCTGGGGAGGCGCTCTGCAGTGCTCCCCCAGGGAAAAAAGCCACTGCCTGACTGGGGCTTCCCTGGAAGGATGAGTTCTGCAGATGCACAATGACACTGGTCGCTTAGCAACCCGAACACCTGTGTACCGGCTTAATTAGGGAGCCTACAAACATCTGATGAATCCAATTTTGTGTGTGTTTACACCCTACGGAGGAGAAGAAAGAGGTTTGGGAGATATTTTTAGCTGCGGCACGGGCAGAGAGGAGGGAACAGTTTTTTCTTGGTCCTAAATAATCCCCTTGCCACGAGCGCCACCCGCCCCTCAACCCCACACTGTAGCTCTGCCAGTTTTCTTTCCGCAGCGATATGATGCCCACCACACAAGTAGATGGCAAAAAGACAGTAAACAACGGTCTACATACCATGGATATTGGGCTATGGCAGCGCTGTGGCCATCGCACTGTAATGTATCCAGTCCAGACAAGTCCAGACAAGTCCAGAGACAAACGTCGAGCTTCGCTCCAAGAGACAATGGACTATGCGGATCCTAGCCCGCTCCAATCAGGGGGCTAGGTTCCCGGCCGAGAGCCTATGGGACTCTCGGCCACTGTAAATAACCTATAGGGAAGTAGGGGTGTGTTTTGGGTGGCCGTTTCTCGGGGGATATAAGCCGGTCTGCGAGCCGGCCAAAGTCATCTTGTTCCTGATCAAATAAAGTACGCTTTGCTGAAATCACTCTCCGTTTGCATACTTTTCACGCACCAAACTAGATTTTCCTCTCTGGCCAAGAGGATTGCTGTGTCCTGACCTAGCCATGTGCTCAATCCAGTTTCGGCCGGTTCCACATGCGGTCAGGTGAGGTACCTGAGCTTCGCTCCCAAACACAATAGACGTTCGGATCCTAGTTCCCA
>NW_015170314.1:5770-6018 GCF_001447785.1 Gekko japonicus | reverse complement strand
TCGGCCGGGAGTTGCGGCACCCTCTCCCGGGCTTCGGCGGGACACCATTGGTGCCCGTGCGGGAGGTTAGGAGTTTGGGTGTGCTCCTGGACTCCTCTTTAACGATGGAGGCCCAGGTAGCAGCCACTGCCAAATCAGCCTTTTACCATCTGCGGCTGGCCAGGCAGTTGGCCCCTTATCTCGGCCGTGAAGACCTGGCCACTGTGATCCATGCGACGGTCACCTCGAGGCTGGACTACTGTAACGCT
>NW_015170314.1:5405-5532 GCF_001447785.1 Gekko japonicus | reverse complement strand
TCTCCCCGTATATTCCCCCGAGAGCACTGAGATCGGGGAACTTCCATCGTCTGGAGGTTCCAGGCCCCCGGGAAGCGAAGTTGACCCAAACCAGGACTAGGGCGTTTTCGGTGGCGGCTCCCACCTG
>NW_015170314.1:5099-5248 GCF_001447785.1 Gekko japonicus | reverse complement strand
TCTCCCTGGTGCTCCTACTGTGAAGAACTTGGCCTGCCAGTGTGGGATGTCGTCCATCTTGGATTTTATGTAAATTATTTCAGCACCATATTTTATATTGGATATACTGTTTTAAATTGTTGTTGTTTGTATTTCTATTTTAATCTTGT
>NW_015170314.1:4508-4675 GCF_001447785.1 Gekko japonicus | reverse complement strand
CAGGACATAGAGGTCAAGGCCTTCCCTGGATGTTGCCTCCTGGCTCTGGGATTCAGAAGGTTAACTGCCTCTGAATGCGGAGGCTCTGTTTAGTCACTATAGACCTCTCCCCCGTGAATCTGTCTAATCCCCTTTTAAAGCTGTCCGTGCCTCCTCTCTCCCCGTCG
>NW_015170314.1:0-4008 GCF_001447785.1 Gekko japonicus | reverse complement strand
AGGATGTCCCCCAGTCTCTCTCTCTCCCCCCCCCCGTTTTCTTTTCCTTTCCTTCAGATGAACCTCGGCCGTTAACTTTCATTATTGCTCGTAATATTTTTATTAAAGTAAAGGTAAAGGTTCCCTTGCTCGAAAGCCAGTCGAGTCCGACTCTAGGCTTGCGGTGCTCATCTCCATTTCAAAGCCGAAGAGGCAGCGCTGTCCGAAGACTTCTCCGTGGTCATGTGGCCGGCATGACTAAACAGCAAGGCGCACGGAACGCTGTTACCTTCCCACCGAAGTGGTACCTATTTATCTACTTGCAATTTCTTGCTTTCGAACTGCTAGGTTGGCAGGAGCTGGGGCCAGGGACGGGAGCTCACTCCGTCATGCGGCACACTCGGGTCTCGAACTGCTGAACTGCAGACCTTCCACAGCCTGCAGTTCAGCGTCTTAACCACTTGAGCCACCACAGCTCCAATATTTTTATTAGCTTGAAGCAAAAATGGTCTCCTCTGTTGAGTGTCTGGTTCAGAGTTCCAGATGTGCAGCCTCTGGACAGGTTCCCTTAAACCTACTGGCACCGGCACAAAAGGGGAGCAGTACAGAAGAGGGGAGAATCCTGCAGATGCAGAGGAAATGCCCACTAGCGAGTGTCTTCTCTTACAGAAGAGAGATCCGCCACCAAGTACCCAGTTCTCTGCCCACAAGGGATTGTTTTATTTTATTTATTCATTTATATCTCACATTTTGACAGAAAGTAGTGCCACCCAAGGAGAAGGGAGCCCTCACTGGAGAAGATCCTGATGCTGGGAGAGATTGAAGGAAAAAGAAGACGGGGACGGCAAAGGATGAGATGGTTGGACAGTGTCATGGATGCAACGAACATGAAATTGAGCTGGCTTCGGAGGACGGCGGAAGACAGGAGGGCCTGGCGTGATGTGGTCCATGGGGTCGCGAAGAGTCGGACTCGAGTGTGCGACTGAACAACAACAACAACAAAGTGCTTTTGGGGGAAAGGAGGGAGAGAGAGATTTCCTGAACAATCTCCTGAACTGTGCAGATGTTCTCCTTTCTCATTTCTACTTCCTGCCTCTGATTCTCTGCTGCTGCTTTGGTACCCTTTTTTCTGGTCTTTCCCCAGGATTGGCCAGTGAATGGGACGATGTGAAAATGCTACACAGCCAATCAGATTTGGTTCTTTGATAGTATCTCTGAGGGCAATGGTTTCCAGATGAGTCATAGGGGAAGTCTCAGCCAGTTGGGGATCACATCGTGTAGGAGTCTCCAACATGGTGCCTATGACGCCCACCAACATCTTTCCTGGTACTTGCCAAATGTTTTAAGAAAATGGACAGGACTAGGTGGGGCTTCTGCCCAGCAGCGCTTCTGATTGGCTGTGTATTCTGTTAAACAGACTGTTAAACAGCGCTTATGCCTGAAATGCTGAAGATCTATTATTAGAGAGAAATATAAATGCAATCCCTGGCATTTTGTGGCCGCCTCCGCCTCCTGCAGCATCTGTTTTGTGATTGGCTCCACGTACTTTGGCAGTAGAAAAGAGTGAGGGTCCAGTAGCACCTGAAAAACTAACAAGATTCATGGTAGGGGAGGAGCTTTCGTGAGTCGCAGTGATTCATGAAAGCTCCTCCCCTGCCACAAATTTTGTTAGTCTTTCAGGTGCTACTGGACCCTCGCTCTTACTGCTACAGACAGACTATCATGGTGGCCCATCTTGATCTACTACGGCTTAGGCTATATGGTGATACCATTGAGGGTGAACAAAGCCCACGGGGAGTGAGGGCAATGGTTCCTAGAACAGTCATATGGGTGGTCTCAGCCAATCAGGTATTACATAGTGAATAAGACGATGCCATGTAGTCTGTCACAGCGAGTGACAGAACTGAATGGAAACAGAGCCAACTGAGAGTGAGGGCAGTGCTTTTGAAACAGGCTCTCTGTCAAGAATTAACGAAAAAACGATCAAAGGGAGCAGGCCCTTCCCAACTTGGCTACAACGGCATGCCAAAAGTGGCCCACCATCTCTGCAGCTTTCCTCTCTTGCGAACTCACTAGCACCCCCTTTTTTAAAAAAGTGATTGTTCATGCTATATAAATAATCTTCAGATAGCTGCATCTTTTAGACAACAACAACAACACATTTATGATGATATTAAAGTAAATTGCATTGTGAGGTTCGGTACACACGCCGGGTGGGGGTTTTTTGCATTGTTTTTTCTTTTAAAAATTCACATTAAAAAGATGGAGAGAAAATAAATATATATATATCTATTTAACAACTGTTGGGCTGAGAACGTGCCGGAGCACTTGACAAAGTGCATTTTGTCAACAGAATGAAATTAGATACCTGTCAAAATACATTTGTCCTCTGCATAACTATTCATACATTTCAGACTCCCACATAAATAGATATTCATCTGCTCCCGGCTGCCTGTCAGTTGCGACTCATGTTCCAGCAACAAACGGGACAGCGCGGGGGGGGGGGAGGGTGGATGAATATCGAGAAACACTTCCAAAAGCAATAATCAGCCTGAGTTTATATCATTTTCCTCTGGCTCTCTTAGCGGCATTCGTTTTATTACCACAGAGCAGGGAGACATCTATTTAAAATCAATGCAATAATATGACGTTCCAAAACATTAATTTCTGCCTGCAGAACCTGGGCAGGGTTCAAGTGTGCTTTCTGTGAAATGAATAGTTCTCAAAGACTCTTCCACACAGTTGCCTCTTCTGTTGCTAAGTTGCATCAAGCTACGTGAGATCTGTGGCAGGGAGAAGAAGATGAAGATGAAGAAGAAGAAGAAGAAGAAGAAGAAGAAGAAGAAGAAGAAGAGGAGGAGGAGGAGGAGGAGATTGGATTTATACTCCACCCTTCACTACCCAAAGGAGTCCCAGAGCAGCTTACAAACTCCTTTCCCTTCCCCTCCCCACAACAGACACCCTGTGAGGCAGGTGGGGCTGAGAGAGAGCTCTTGACAGAAACTGCCCTTGAGAGAACAGCTCTGAGAGAACTATGGCTTGCCCAAGGTCATCCAGCCAGGTGCAAGTGGAGGAGTGGGGGAATCAAACCCGGTTCTCCCAGATTGGAGTCCACACACTTAACCACTACACCAAACTGGCTCTCAACTGGAGCATGTGGGGCATGTGAGGGGGGGAGTTTGCGGCTCCTGATCAGATTTTTGATATAAGTTGTGCCTGGATGGGCGAATGTTTGCTACAGCCGGGCTGCAGAGATGAGTAACAGCATTTCGGATCTCCTCTGTGCAAAAGACCAAAACAAACCTTTTGTCTGCCTGCATGCAAGCCCCACCACTGCCATTGCCTGAGCTGCGCTAACATCCTAATTGAAGAAGAAGAAGAAGATTGGATTTATACCCCGCCCTTTACTACCCGAAGGAGTCTCAGAGCGGCTTACAAACTCCTTTCCCCCTCCCCGCAACAGACACCCTGTGAGGCAGATGGGGCTGAGAGAACTCTTTTGCAAACTGGCCTTGAGAGAACAGCTCTGAGAGAACTCGTGACAGACCCAAGGTCACACCAGAGCTGCATGTGGAGGAGTGGGGCAATCAAACCCGGTTCTCTCAGATTAGAGTCCGCGCTCCTAACCACCCCACCAAACTGGCTCTCCTAATCACTACTCCAAACTGCACAGGGTGAAGATGTCGTCGACAGAATGCTGACCAACACACCAACTTCTGTGAGGAAAATGAAAGGTCAGTTTAGCGAGGGAGACACAAACCTCACAGGGGACGACAGGAGGAAGTGGAGGCCTTGACGTGGAGTTAGAGGACGATGCAAGAGCTGCGCACGAGTTAGGACTGGGTTATGTGTGTGTGCGTGTGTGTGCGCGTGAAAACTATGCTTGCTTATAATCATGCCTCTGTATTATTAATCATAATCTACATTTGCTATGTAGTTTACTATCATGGGGTTGGATCAGGGTTGCCAGCCTCCAGGTGGGGCCTGTAGATTTCCTGAATTACAGAATCATAGAGTCGGAAGGGACCT
>NW_015170313.1:548674-567717 GCF_001447785.1 Gekko japonicus | reverse complement strand
AGTTTCTGGTCTTGTGACCGGTGATGCTGAGCTGGCACTTCCTGTGATGCCTCTGCCTCTGGACGTCATTTCCCCCCCCCCACGCTGTGACATTGTTTACATTAAGGTAAAAGTTCTTAAAAGTTCTAAGGTTTTTCTGTGGACTGAATAACGAGCCCTGCTGCAATCCGCTTGGGTTGGGTGGGTTTCTAACAGCTTGTTGTTGGCTTGCTTCCCGTTTTGCTGCTTTTTACGCTGTAGGGTAGGGTTCTTCCTCCCGAGAGTTCCCCCCTTTCTCTATTAGGCTTTGCCGTCTCACTGTCAGTTCCTCCACCCTCTTTACTTTTGTCTATCTTTTGAAACTTGTTCACTCACTATTTTTTTTTTGCTGGGTGTCATCCTGTAGGGAGAGTCCTTTTGCTTAAGTCCTTGCATGCTCTGGTCCGGTAACGTCTCTGGTCGCCATTGCTGGCCTTGGGGCAGCAGGACCTTAAGAAGCTAAAAGGAGCCTCAATACTCCAGCCGCGGCTTTGGGAGCAGCTCCTTCAGTGCTCCAGGCTAGAAGCTCCGTATAAGAGCTTCAGGGGGGATCAAAGCCTGCCGAACCCCATCCCTGCTGCCTTGATCCGGATCACACCCATCGGAGCTCAATGGAGTGCGTTCGTTCACGAGTCGCCGAAAACTGGATCCTTCAAGACTGCTTGATGCTGTGTAGCTGCAATCTGTTTGAGCACCTTGCCCAAGAATGGAATAATAGCCGCTGACAGGGTTTTTTTCCTTGGGAATGCGCTGGAACAGAGTTCTGGAATCTCTTCGACAAAATTCTTTTAAAAATGTTTTAAAGTTCATGAATACTCAGTATACAGATTGAAAACTTTATTTCTCTCTTGAGAGTTCTGGCACCTCTTTTTCAAATAAAAAAAAAAGCTTTGGCCACTAGGTAGTAGTTACTTAGGTCATTTGGATCCAGGGATGCCTTCTTCAGGAGGGGTCTCACAACTGCCTCTTTCAGAGTAGTTGGAACTACACCCACTCACGGACAGGCATTTACTACGTCCTGTGTTATCAGTCAGGCCCCTCTTCCTGGCAATGGGCAGTTTAGCACATAGAGAGAGATAAACACCCCTCATTTATGTCACCCCAAGATCATATATGCAGAGCACTGCCTGGCCTAAAAATGCAACAAAATGGATCTGGTGCACACAAAATGGAGGCCAACCAGGTAAGAGCCTGGGAAAGTATTCTTGAAGGTGACTCAGAATGGCTGACCCGCTGACGACCCTCTCCTCACCCTACAGGGATGCATAATTAAAAGACAATGGGATTCCCTGACGGTGTTTGAAGCCGGAAAATAGCAGAGTTGTTTGTAGTAGAATATGTACAGTTTATTTACAGAGACTTTATACATACGCAGCTTGTGGCAATTCGGGATCTTGACCGACAAAGTGCTTCGCATAACAGCCAACACATATGGTTCACCCTGCTGATCTCATCAAGCTTTCCCAAGATCTTTGTTCATCCCCAGAAAAGCCATCATGTCTTTGTTTTGAAGGCAAACATGTCAGGTAGCTCCAGGGAACATTTTTCCTATAACTGCCAGCAATCTGTACCTTAGCAGTGTGTGTGTATTCTCGGCACCATACATACATTGTCACTTGTGTGTGGGTCCTCTCCTCTTCTTCATGAAACGCTGGCCATTTTGCTGCCTCCACGAATCTTGATCTTCTAGATTGGTAAATATCACTTCTCCAAAATCTCTCTCTCCCTGCTCCTCCCTGACTTAGCTAGTTTTTGTGTTTGTGTGTTTTTGCCCTTTTATTATTTTTCAATAAAACAACTTCCAGTTGAACATCTGAGTGGTTTATTTTGAGAGTTCTCTAAGGAAAAATCATGGTATACATTGGTGAAGATCCCAGTTACCTATGTCTCGCTCTGTCTCCGTTAAAGCTAATTTCCCCAATTAATTAGGAGACTGCCTATTTGGGTAACACCTGGACCCTGTCAACCAACCCAGCTCAGCATGATACAGTTAGCCATGAGGGATAAGGGTCAAGAAGGGATGTGGCAGGGTGCAGACTTCAAAGCAGTTCATCAGGCCACACCAACTGAAAATCTTCCATACAACTAGGTCCAGACTATGCCTGGACAATATCCTGAGACTGAGCCAGTCTAACTGTGGTGTCTGTGTTGTGACGGCTGTGAGAAAATTTAAATGCAAATGCATTGCAAAAGGAATCACAGCGGGCTTGTATGTTTTCTGGGCCAACATCCTCTGGTGCTTGAGATAAAAGCCTTTTTCATGGCCCAGAAAAGCTCCAATGGACAGCATTATGCAGACACAATGGCAGCAGAAAAGTGAGCCTGCTTCACTGCCATCACTGCGATACAGCAGGCATGATAATGTGTTCGGGTGCATTTGTTTCAAGTTTTTTCTCCACTTGCTCTCTAACCATCTGCCCAACCATTTCATTATCCAGAGCTTCTCAGTAAACCAAGAGGCATTCTGGACTCCGTGGAATGAGAGAGAGCCCTCAGGGGCAATTGTGTCTACAGCCCAGGTCATATCTGTATTCCACAAATCAACCACTGGTGCAACAAGAGTGCCAATCCTGCTGATTGGGAAATCCCCAAGAGGCATCAGGAACTCCTCTGGATCCATCAGCCTCCTGGTGTGGACCATCCTAATTGTCCCCCCCCCTTTCTTTCTTAGACATGACAACAACCTGCCTCCTCCCTCTATTAAGCAACACTGCTGTATCCCATGAGACTGAATACTGAGGACAGGGCTGATAGTTTTTTACATAGACACTGAACTGGTACACACCAGGAGCCCTTTTTGGATATTACATTCCTGGCTCTGTGACTATGTATACAGGACACATGCGCTACACACAGTTCTTCCAATATGCACAGTTGCTGTTTCTTCTGAAAGGGGAAGTATGGATTTTCAACCTCAATACATGCATACCAGATTAATCTAGGGTCTTATATGCATGTTCCATAGCTGGAATATATGCACAATGCCCCTTTCAGAAGGAACTCAGGAGGACTGTGTGCAGTGCATTTGTCCCATATGCACAGTCAAACATAACAACTGAACAGGACTATAATTTCTGTACAGCCCAATATTCTGCCAGGTAGCTATGGAGATGTGCAACTAGGTAATGTGTGTGCATTTAGAAGTCTGTCGTATATCTTTGCTTTGTAAAATCTTCAGCATTCACCTGACACTAGGCTTTATTTTCCTTCCCTTTGTTCTCTGTCTGAAGATGAATCGCTGGATTAGTTCCACTCTGTAAGTTCAATGCATAACTAAGCATATCTAGTATGACTTTAGGATACCCACTCAGTAGGGAGGTTTGAAACCTAATAGCAGAACCAGAAAACAAGGAACTCCCCTGTGACTATAGTGCACCCATGTGTGAAATTCTGGAGCTGTCATTTCAGTAGCATGCGAGCAGCTGACTGGTTTTTAGCGAGCGAAAAAGATGGAATGAGCTGCTGTTCTAGGAGAAGAGTTTTAAACAATGCAATAGCTGGTTGGAATTGCTTCCCAGTAATTTCCCCCCTCCTACCCAGGACACAGGTTCAATAAAGTTTGTCCTATCTGAAATGAAAAGAAGGATCACTTCCTGATCATACTTCTTCTTCTTCTTTTTTTGCCATCCAGTCACAACTGATTTATGGTGATCTTGTAGGGTTTTCAAGGCAAGAGACTAACAGAGGTGACTTGCCACTGCTTGCCTCACATTGCCACCCTGGACTTTCTTTGGGGGGGGGGGGATCTCCCATCCAACTACTAACCAGGGTTGATGCTGCTTAGCTTCTGAGAGCTAACAAGATCAGGCTACCCTCGGCTACCTAGGTTAAAGCCAGTCATGCTTTACAAGAAGTCTTAAATGCATTGCCCCTGAGAGAACAAAGTCTACTGAACCATGTCCGGTGGCGCCGCGGGAGAAGCCTCGAGAGGGAGCCTCCCACCGCCAGCCAGCCTCCCGGGGGCCTCCCAGCGGGAGGGCAAAAGAAGGGGGCGGCGGCGGCGGCGGCGGCACGTGTCTTAGAACTCCCCTTCCCGGAGAGCCGCCATGGGGGCGTCGAGGAAGGGCCGGCGGGGGCCGCCGCAGGTCGCCATAACCTTTGCCGACGTCACGGTCCACTTCTCCCAAGAAGAGTGGGGAATCCTGTCGGCTTCTCAGAAGGAGCTGTACCGGGATGTGACAGCCGACAATTACGCCAGTCTGGTTTTTCTAGGCCTCGTAACTGCCAAACCGCGGCTCCTTTCCAGGCTCCAGCAAGGGCAGGAGTGGTACGAAGAGGAACCGAGCGGGACCCCCCACGCCCCCCTTTGGGGGATGGATGCAACGCTTTTCCAACTTGGGGGCCCCAAGAGACCTCCTCTGACAGACGGCAAGAGCCACGAAGGAGGGTCTCTGCCCGGCTCAGACCCCGCCCCGAGCCGAGCAAGGGTCCACGTAAGCGGGAGAGAGGCTACGTGTGTAGCTATTGTGGGGAAACCCTCCGCAGCAGCAGAAGTTTGTCTCTGCACACGAAAATCCACACTGGAGCCAAACGGTACACCTGCCGAGCGTGCGGGAGGAGGTTTGGTCGCAGCGAACACCTGAGAACGCACCAAAGAACCCACACGGGAGAGAGGCCCTTTCAGTGCAAGGATTGCGGGAGACGCTTCAGCCAGAAGGGAAACCTGCGCAAGCACGCCATGATCCACTCTGGCGAGAGGCCTTTCCGATGTTCCGAGTGCGGGAAAAGGTTCATTGAGAAAGCGAGCCTCACTCAGCACCAGAGACTCCACTCGGGGGAGAAGCCGTATCAGTGCAGCAAGTGCGGGAAAAGCTTCACGGTCAAGAAGGTCCTCCAGTATCACCAGAAAAGCCACTCGGGGCCTTACCCGTGTGCCGAGTGTGGGAAGAAGTACCGGTCGCTCACGGGCTTAAAGAGTCACCTGACGGTCCACTCCGAAGAGAAGCCATTTGTGTGTGCCGAGTGCGGGAAAGGCTACGCCACCCACACCCAGCTGAAGTCCCACCAGCTGTCCCACTGGAGAGAGCGGCTCTACCCGTGTAGCTACTGCAGCAAGGCCTTTGGGGTGAGGTCCATCCTCCGGTCTCACCAGAGAATCCACAGCGAGCTGAGACCTCACAAATGTACGGTGTGCCAGCGCGGCTTCCACCGCAAGAGTGCCCTTCAGAAGCACCTGCGAGTTCACACGGGAGAGAAACCGTTTTCCTGCTCCGAGTGCGAGAAGTCCTTTGCCCGCGTGGACGGCCTCCGTAGCCACCAGAAGATCCACAGTGGGGAGAAACCTTTCCGCTGCAGCTACTGTGGGAGGAGCTTCCGGGAACATCAACTGTGTCAGGAGCATGAGCTTGTCCACACAGGGCAGCACTTGAAGTGCAGCCAGTGTGGGAAGAGGCTGCGCACCCAGAGGGCGCTCGCGGTGCACCAGAGAGTCCACACCGGGGAGAAGCCTTTCCAGTGTCCCCGCTGCGACAAGGGGTACCACCGGAAAAACGAGCTGGTGAAGCACATGAGAAAGCCGTGCAAGGAGTGAACTGCTGCTCTGAACGGCGCCAACAGAACAGTGGGCTTGGAGGACGTACCACCATACGCCTTGTCCAGGGGGGGGGGGGAACCCAGTAGTTGCTCTACCTCTCCAGGGCTCTTTTTGTAGCAGGAACTCCTCTGCATATTAGGCGACGCGCCCCTAATGTTAAACCCCTGCATATAACATCACGAACAGGCGCGACAGCTGTTCGATTCCCACCGCGGCCAGAAAGAGCACCTGGTCCTTGTCCCAGCTCCCGCCAACCCAGCGGTTCGAAAGCACGATGTAACACCAAAGTGCAAGTAGATCAATGGGTACCTGCCTTAGAGGGTAGGGGGCATCCTCCCCCCGTCGAGGGGGGTCCGTGGAGCAACGCCGCTGCGAGCGGCAGACGGCGAGCGGCGGAAGAAAGATGGCGACGGAGGTATAACATCTTCGAGAGTCCGGACGCTGGTGGAAAGGCGGAGCCAGGAAGACGTCGGAGCGTGGAAGGCGCATGCGCGGTGGAGCCTCAAGGGACAGAACCGAAAGCTGCACCGAAAAGCACTCCGACCGCCAGAGAGGCCCGCTGTACCACCACCGGAGGAAAGAAGTCAGTAGAAGCCGTGCCGACGAGCGACAAGCTGTCCCAGAACGTCCCTCCACTGGGTGCTGTTAGGACAGTCCCCACCCCTGCATATATATGTGGCCTTAGGTAAGGGATAACGGTTAACTGTAGAGCCGCTCAGAGACCCCCTGTGGGGGGTTTGAGCGGGGTAGCAAGTCGAAAGTTAAATAAAATAAATAAATAAATAAATAAATAAATTGGCAAAGCATAGCACAGCTGTATTCACCTCTTTTGATGACCACCATAGACTGGGGGCAAAGAGAAGATTTTTCAGTGGAAATGTGGAGCATAACCTGCCTGGCACTGAGTCTCTTCTGCCTGTGCCTTATATTCTGCCTTATACTGAATTATACCATCAGCCTATCAAAACCCATCAGCCTATCAAGTTTTGAACCGGGTTTGATTCCACTCTACCGCATGAAGCCAGCTGGGTGACCTTGGGCCAGTCACAGCTCTCTCAGAGCTCTCTCAGCCCCACCTGCCTCACAGGGTGTCTGTTGTCGGGAGAGGAAGGGAAGGCGATTGTAAGCCACTCCGAGGCTCCTTCGGGAAGTGAAGAGCGGGGTATAAAAATCAACTCTTCCTCTAAATACACGTTGATGGGGTCCAAACCTGCAGAGACCAACCAAGTCTGCAATCTTGGAGATGTGATAGATAACTCACTGAAAATGAGAACTCAGTGTGCAACTGCAACAAAAAAGGCCAATGCTATGCTGGGGATTATTAGGAAGGGAATTGAAAACAGATCAGCCGATATCATAATGACCCTGTATAAATCGATGGTGCGACCTCATTTGGAGTACTGTGTACAGTTCTGGTCACCACACCTTAAAAAGGATATTATAGCTTTGGAAAAAGTGCAGAAAAGGGCAACTCAAATGATAAAAGGGTTGGAACACTTTCCCTATGAGGAAAGGTTAAGGCGCTTAGGGCTCTTTAGCTTGGAGAAACGACGACTGAGGGGGTGACATGATTGAGGTTTATAAGATTATGCATGGGATAGAGCAGGTAGAGAAAGAGGTACTTTTCTCCCTTTCTCACAATACAAGAACTCGTGGGCACTCCATGAAATTGCGGAGCGGTCGGGTTAGAACTGATAAAAGGAAGTACTTCTTCACCCAAAGAGTGATTAACACTTGGAATTCACTGCCACAAGAAGTGGTGGCAGCTACAAGCATGGACAGCTTCAAAAGGGAATTAGATAAGCATATGGAGCAGAGGTCCATCAGTGGCTATTAGCCAGAAGGTATGGATAGGGGCTCTGGGGCAAGTGATGGTCTGTCTTCTTGGTGCTTGGGGAGGCAACAGTGGGAGGGCTTCTAGTGTCCTGGCCTCACTGGTGGACCTCCTGATGGCACCTGGTATTTCTGGCCACTGTGTGACAGAGTGTTGGACTGCTTGGGCCTTTGGCTTGATCCAACATTGGCTTCTCTTATGTTCTTATGTTCTATGCAGACTGACAGCACCTCCCCAGGAAGATAAGACCGAGCTTCCACATCACCTACCCCCTGATCATTGTAGCTGGAGATCCTGGTGATTGAACCTGGGATAATCAGGTCTGGGTTTGGTCAGAGATTAGGTGGCAACCACCTGGGAATCCTATGGAAACAGTCATGATGGAAGACAGGTGGGATATAAATGTAATAATAATAAATAAATCAGCCAAGACCATCTAGGATCCATATTTCAAAAGAAGTGATCCTGTAATTCAAGTGTCAGGTTACACCCTGTTGGGTTTATGCACTATTGTTTTTCAACCATTGTTCCTTATGGAAATGCTGTGGGGTTGCCAATTTCAATTTGGGGGATTCCTGGGGATTTGGGAGTGGAGTCTGGAGAAGGGAGGGAACTCAGCTGCCATGTTCTCCAGGGGAACTCATCTCTACAGTCTGAAGATCAGTTGTAATTCCTGGAAGTTTCCAGACCCCACCTGAAGACTGACAAGCCTAAAACATTAAGCTCCCTAAAATCTCTACCTTACTATCTTACTATCAAGGATATATATTAACACAGGACATTTGCACAGTCGTAAAAGCATCATATCATGTGCAGTGAATAAACTCCAAGCAAGTATTTTGCAAAAAGGTAAAACTTACATTTATTGAGGTAAGTTCAATTCACATGCAGGTTGCAGTTGAAAGAAGAGAGAAGCCTAATCTAAAGAATACTACCCCCCACTACAAGTGGCCAGCTAATCTGGCAACATGTGCATGCAAGTAAGATGACATATTTTCTACAGGAGAGACCTGTAGACCTATAAGAAGAGAGAACATGAGAAAAGAGAGAACGCAAAGGGCACAAAGAGTCAGAAAGAAGCTCCCAGTTTAGACAAAGGCCATGTCTACACTGGCGGCTTGGCGCAATATGGTGCCGCCTCTAATTGAACCAGTTTAAAGTGTTGTGGGTCATATCAACTACACAGCACACCCTGCTGCAGGTTACCCACAGAGACATCCCATGGTAAAGCATTCACATTATTGCAGCACCTCAGCCACAGAGAGCACTGCCCAAAAATTCCAAAATTCATGCGCACATAGGGACACATGCATGTGCATATGTGCAAGTGCATGCATGTGTATGCACGTACTTGTGCATATGGGCAATTTTTTTTAAAAAAAGACACCTCCCTAGCTGCAGAACAGATCTGCAGGTTCAGACTGCCAAATCCGTTCTGTGCGCGCTGCCCTGCGTTCAGACATCCGGCCATGTGCGATGACTGCGTGGAGAACCGAAAACACCACTTGCGATGTGGTGCCTTTTTAACCCGTCTCCAAGTCATCCTGTGATGGGATAAATATGTCTGGGGAACACCTGACAGATGTGGCTTTCTGACTGCGCCCATTTGATCTGGAGGGGAGGAGCGCCTGTGTCGGGCCAAACTGCCCGTGTGATCACAGCCAAAGAGAGGCATCCCATTCATTGAGAAGATAACACATATGTACATTTAGAGCAGTGTAGCACCCCCAATTGTCTAGGCATATTGAATCGCCTTTCTCCAGCACTTACCATAGTGTTACCTGCAACACTAATGCAAATGATCATGAATGGAATACATATGATAATATGTCGTTTTAAGGGGTTTGTTGCTTTCCTGTATCTTTTTTTAAAAAAAATGATTTAGCAGAAAGCTCTTAAACTCTGTGGGCTTCAAAACAAGCCAGGAGGCATTCTAAAAGCTAAGCAGGGGGCCATCGAGGAGAGGAGAGGGGAAGAAGAACTGAATCTGGAGTAATAATATTGGAAATGCATCTTAGAACCACCGGGAATTGTTTAAAAACAGCCTTTGATTAGGAAAGGAACAAAAATGCTAATCTGAGATTTGAGAGGAATGCTTGAAAAGTAACTCACAAACAGTATGAATTATTCAGGACCGGGTTATTGTTTCTTGTCTGTTATTTTGCATATGATTGAAGTTCCAAGGCTGGTGCAAATATAGCGATTCCACATAACGCTGCAGTGGGAAAAGAGACATAGAAGGTTCCCCTAACACGGGGTTTCAGTTCTCTCTCTAGGATGGCTCACGATTAATGTGGCTGATCTACCGGCAGTTCCAGGTGTGCTCTAATTACACTTGCTTTGATTTATACAGGTGCCATGTGAGTTTAGAACAGAAGCCTATCGCTGTATTTAGAATGAATATATCTAGCATTAGGAAATGGTGACAATGGTGGACAGAATCACACTACTGACCCCAGAGCCACCCATTCCTCAAACCCTCCATTATAAGTCTGAAAGCACTATGGCTTTGGGAGAGGGGCTTCCAGCATTTTCCAGCCACTTCATGGCAGTGTTACAATGATTTTATGGCACTGGGGTTCAGTTAGACTGAGTAACACTGCTCTTCAGACAGTTGCTGTTTTTGTCTCAAGGATTTAGGAATGAATCAAGCCTGGATGACAAAACTGGCAGAAATAATTTTTTTGTCATTTTCTTCAAATATATGCAGTTTTGCCCTGGATTTTTTTTAGTATATTAATAGTTCCTAGTTATATACACAAACAGCTGTTTTTAATGCTGTTCTTACAGAACAGTAGTTTGGGGACTGATGTCAGTCCCAGTTCTGACCAAGTAGAGGAGGAAAGGGCCAAGCTAGGCTTGCCAAGTCCCCCCGGGGGCAGGGAAACCACCGCCTCAGAGGCCCGTTCCCCGCCGCCGGTGGATCAGGCCCCGGGGGGAACTCCACCCTGATGTGCACGTCGCCCGGAAGTGATGCAGGCATGCCGGGCACGCTGGGGGCGGGGCCACGGTCATCCGAGGGAAAACTCTATGGTTTTCCCTCGGATGGTCGTGGCCCGCCCCCGGCATGCCCGGCGTGCCCGCGTCACTTCCGGGTGACGTGGATGCACGCGCACTCCAGCCACCAGTTGGGAGTCCCCCACTGCGGCTGAATTCACACTTGGCAACCCTAGGCCAAGCAAAGGTTTTTCATAGAGACCATAACAGTATCCTTATGGATTCAGTTTAGTTTGCATACATAGTTTCTCCCTCCAGTTCAGTTTAATTTCTAAACCAGCCTGAACTCATCAGAGTTTAGAAGCTAAGCTGGCTCAACCAAGGTCAGTACTTGGATGGGAAACCACCAAGGAACACCAGGGACAAAAAGGAGATACTTCTTTACACAGAGAGTTTTTAAAATGTGGAATTTGCTGCCAGAGGATGTAGTGATGGTTACAGGAATAAGCAGCTTCAAAAAGGGGAGTAGATAAATTCATGGAGAATAGGTCTATCAGTGGCTACAAGCCATGGTGCCTGAGGGGAACCTCCACATTCAGAGGCGCTAAACCTCTGGATCCCAGGCAACATCAAGGGAAGGCCTTGGCCTCTGTGCCCTGTTGTTGGTCCTCCAGAGGAACTGGTGGGCCACTGTGAGACAGGATGCTTGACTAGATGGACCACTGGTCTGATCCAGCAGGACTGTTCTTATGTTCTTAGGGTTGCCATGCAGAAGGCAGCAGTGGCAAACCACTGCTATTCATCTCTTGCTTGAAAATCCCATGAGGGGTTGCCATAAGCCAGCTGCATCTTGATGGTACTTATCATCATCATCATCATCATGAAATTCATTTAAAAGATACAAGCAACTGGTCTTCCTGGCAAAAAACAAAACAAAACAAAAAACCAGGTACTTAATTATGGGATTAACGTGTTTTTTTTAAGATCTATGTTCTTCTTAGTTTCTTCTTTTTCTTTTGGCAGGATCAAAGGCAATCCTTTGTTAACTGAAGAGACGTGTTCTGTGGTTCCATGTTTCCAGTCAAGATGCAGCTCTATTCCGTGGACACATGAAGTCGCCTTATGCCAAGTACAGCTATTGCTCTATCAGGGCCAGTCTGGTTTGTTGTGGCTGGCAGGGCCTCTGGTTTCCAGCAGACAGACACTCTTTTCCAGCCCCGGTACCCAAGATGCCAGAGACAAAGACACTCTGCATGCAAAGCATGTACTCTGCCACTGAGCCATTGCTCTCCTCAAATGTAAGCTTGAAGCAAAACAACTCCTCTCCCCAAAAAAGTCTGCCTCAGCAGAGGGCACCTAAAAGACAAACGCCCTTGGCTTTATTTAAAGCATTTGTTTACTGCTTTTCCTAAGCCTGATGTAACCTACATTAAATAGCCCAGTTTTTTTAAAAAGGGAATCACATAACACATGAAATACAATTAGCAATGTAACTTCACAAAAAATAGTCCATGACCTTCTAAGGAAAAAAAATCCCAAGGAGGTCCTCTGCATCTTATTTGTCAAAGGCCTTGCAAGATAGGTGCTAGCATGAACTTATGGGATCTTTAAAAGGTAAAGGCAAAGGTTCCCTTGCTCGAAAGTCAGTCGAATCCGACTCTAGGGTTGCGGTGCTCATCTCCGTTTCAAAGCCGAAGAGCCAGCGCTGTCCGAAGATGTTTCCGTGGTCATGTGGCCGGCATAACTAAACACCAAGGTGCACGGAACGCTGTTACCTTCCCACCGAAGTGGTACCTATTTATCTACTTGCAATTTCTTGCTTTTGAACTGCTAGGTTGGCAGGAGCTGGAACTAGAGATGGGAGCTCACTCCATCATGGGGCACCTGGGTCTCGAACTGCCTGCAGTTCAGCATCTTAACCACTTGAGCCATCTTTAGAGGCAGAATATTCTAGCTGGTCCACGATTCATGCAAGGGTAGTCAGCCATATCTACATGGGCCTTAATCAGGGCTTACTTCAGTGCCCTTAGTGATCATAAGCTCCCTGTCCAGAGCAGAACTGCAAACCCAGCATGTAACCTTTAAAATTTAAAATTATCTGAGACAAGTCCATGGCTTCCATAGAGACCATGAAGTTGAGCCACACTTGCAGCAGGGGGACCATAGCACAAAGTATTCCAGCACTATTTATGGGTCTCTCCAATACTCTCTCTAGAAGTCATCCATCAGCTCAGCTAGATACTGTGCTGGGCAGGGGGGAATCAGTCCTCGAATCCCAACACGACGACACAGAATGAGGGCAGTCGCCATCTGCACAAGATACCTGCATAAGGGAAAACAACACTGTGGATAATGTCTCCATGTCTTTGACCTCTATCATGAGGCTGGTGATGGATCACACGTACCAGGCCAGGACAAGAGGGATCAAAATGGGCTCAGCTGCCTCATTTTAGCAATGCATGCAAAATTGACTTCATCTTCCACCACTAAATTGTGGAGGAGGTTTTTAAAGAAACCGACCTAGCAATGATTAACCTGCCCCATAGTGATCTGCTGAAGATGGCATTGTCAATTGTCTCTGTCTTCATTTCACAATACTATGCCTTCTCCCATTTTCATATCTTCGTCATCTTACCAGTTTGGTGTAGTGGTTAAGTGTGTGGACTCTAATCTGGGAGAACCGGATTTGATTCCCCACTCTTCCACTTACAGCTGCTGGATGACCTTGGGCAAGCCATAGTTCTGTCCAGTGTTCCCTCTAAGCTGAGTTAGTGTGAGCTAGCTCACAATTTTTTAGCCTTTGGCTCACACAATTTTGTCTTAGCTCAGGAAGGATGGCTCCAGAGTAAACTAATTTATGCAGTAGGCAAAATGATTGCTCACAACTTTAATGCCAGTAGCTCACAAAGTAGGATTTTTCCTCAAAAGACTCCACAGCTTAGAGGGAGCATTGGTTCTGTCAGAGCTGTTCCTGACAGAGCAGTTCTGGAAAGAGCTCTCTCAGCCCTACCTACCTCACAGGGTGTCTGTTGTGGGGAGGGGAAGGGAAAGGCATTTGTAAGCCACTCTGAGACTCTGAGTGAAGGGTGGGGTGTAAACCCAATCTTCTTCTTCTTCTTCTTCTTCTTCTTCTTCTTCTTCTTCTTCTTCTTCTTCTTCTTCTTCTTCTTCTTCTTCTTCTTCTTCTTCTTCTTCTTCTTCTTCTTCTTTCTCCTAACTTTTAGAAGTCCACCCTGAAGCCATGCACATCTCTTTATCTGGAGGTGATTTCACAATGTGGTTTCCTAAGTCAATGCTGACTTGATTCCCATGGCCAGGTAGCTAGTCCAATTAATGTCTTTAGGAGTAAATTTCAATTATTATGTAAATTTAAAAATCTCATTCCCTCTATAAAAAGAATCCCACTTCAAAAGTAGTTTTGGGTTAGCACTTCAAAGAAACAGGTGAAGACGAATGAAAGAGGATTGACAATATGAGAAGTTTCTTTATATTTGACAACTACATTTCAAATGGTTGGATACAGACTAAATATTCCATCAGTAGGAATATACTTTTTCCTGCATGCCTGCTTCTGCTACAGCCCATTGATCTCCATTAAATGCTGCTCTGGGGGGGACTGGGGACCCTGAGGAGTGACATGAAGGGACTTTGCAGAGGGAAGGCAGAATCAGTGGAAATTGCTAATTTAGTCTGGATCTAACCCAGAGCTTCCAAGTCCAAACAAATGATATCCTATGGGGGGGGGGAGGAAAGTTAGTCCTTAATTTGAATGCAAGTTCTCCAGATCTGTCACTGAATGAACAAGCTGATTAGCTCAAAGAAAGCAAAACAAAACTTGATTTCTACTAGGGTTGCCAGGTCCCCCCTGGCCATCAGTGGGGGATGAGGGGTAGAGTTGCCAGTTACAGGCTGGGAAACTGAAGGTTTGTGGATGGAGCCTGGGGAGGACAGGGACCCCAGTGAGGTACGATGTCATAGAGTTCACCCCCAAACAGTGTTCCCTCTAAGCTGAGTTCGTGTGAGCTAGCTCACAGTTTTTTAGCCTCCAGCTCACAGATTTTTGTCTTAGCTCAGGAAGAATGTCTCCAGATCAAGCTAATTTATGCAGTAGCCAAATCACTTGCTCAGAACTTCAATGCCAGTAGCTCACAAAGTAGAATTTTTGCTCACAAGACTCCACAGCTTAGAGGGAACATTGCCCCCAAAGCATCCATTTTCTCCAGGGGAACTGATCTCTGTAGTCTGGACATGAGCTGTAATTCCAGGGGATCCCCAGGTCCCACCTGGAGGCTGGCAACCCTAATCTCTACAATTAAAATTATGTTTCTTCGAACACACAACATTAGTCATTCCTGTTATTGTGCTGAAGTAAGTACTTCTAAGGTGGATAGTAAGAACGCAGAGGATGCCTAGCTGTACTGATTGCAGTCTAACAGACATTGAAAGCATCTGCCCTTCCGTGCTTTGTCTGTCGATCATGACACTCGCACATCAGAGATCCTCCAGTGTCACTCTAGATTATCATCTGCAGGAGACCTCTGAGCAAGGTTAGCCTTTGGACAGCATCCATCTGTGGTCCCCGTCCTTAAACTGGGGAAAGCGCCAACTACCAGCAGGCCCGCAAATGATGAGTTATTCCTTTTGAACGGGGCTCATTCAGAGCATCTTGCAAGAGAAAGCGAGGAAGCTTCAGCGACACCCCCCCCCCCAATCCCTAGGTAAAGTTTCCGATTAAACACGCAGCAGTCAAGTCAAAATTATAGGTGACAATTACTGTAACTCGATTAGGAACGATAGCAAATGTGCTTCCCTAAATCACTTTCACAAGTCTCCTAGGTGGCCCGAAAGATGGAGTGTATGAGGTTCATTTAATTTCTAATGCCGTAATTATCACCACCGACGAAAGAAAACTGTGACAAAGGGAGGAAATAAATTTAGCGCTCAAAGTTTTAATAAAATTTTTACGAGTAACCCAGTTGGCTAGGAAGCGTTTAATCAATCTCGTCGGCTTTGCAGACAGACTGCGACGGCCCTCACGCTGGGTGGCTGCGCGGAGCAATGTCCTTCCACCCCTGCCCCTCTTTCATCTGGGATCAGGGTCACGTTGGCATTGCAGAGACTGAGATCCACACTCAGGCACGGAAACGCTTGTATTTTATAATGTCAGAGTCGGTGCCGGTGTCTTTTTGTATTAGGGGGAGTGAGGAGAACTGGGATCTGTTTCTGGGCACTGGTATTAGAGCCAAATAGAGATAATCTTATTAGTGTGGCTCTCATCATATGAAATTGTGGTGTTAGACACAGCGCTGAGTCAAACACACATGAACACAATTAAGGTGCCTTTCACCAAGCCAGACCACCACAACACCACATTAAGGTGAGCATCTACAAGGCACCCACAGGTGTGTCCACATGAAGCTGCCTTATAATGAATCAGGCCACTGGGCCATCAAGCTCACTATTGCCTAACTCTGATTGGCCGCAAGCCTCCAGGGTCTCAGGCAACGGTCTTTCGCATCACCTTCTGCTCGACCCTTTTAACTGGAGAAACGGGGGATTGAACCTGGGATTTTGTGCCTGTAGAGCAGATGCTTTACCTAAGGCTCCTTACCCACAAGGGAGGATTTAAACAAATATATGTGTAGATGTGGAGGGGGGAAGAGAAACATGGCAGCAGTGGGGTCAGGAGTGCCAGATGGCAACTGCACTGTGTTGTGTGTGTTTTTTGTAATGTTCTGCTTTTAATTTTTAAATTTTTACATCGTTAGCCACCTTTGTGGCCCTGTAAAGGCTGAAAGGCAGGATATAAATTTTGCAAGTCAATAAATAAATTGGAGAAGCAGGGAGCTAAGCTAGTTCAGAGGGGAAAAAATCTGAAGAAATGAGTCATGAGGAGAGACTTGAAGAGGGAAGAGGTATTCTTCCAGACACAGGAATGAGAGAAAAATGATAAGAATACACTTGTAACACCCCGTTCTTGTGTAACAGATGGGGGGAGGGGTGATTGAGGATCACATCCAAGCTTCTTATCTATTATTACATGAGGTTGACTGTTTTTCTCTGCCTGTAGCATACTGTATCTAAATCCTCTGTCACGTACAGTCTTTTTAAAAGCCAGAAGGATTTTGATCTTTAAAAGATATATTAACAAGAAAAGGGAATTCCCCCCCCCAAAAAAAAGATTTGTCAGCATTAGCAATTCAAAATATATCTTAGCAGCTGCTTTGTGCAAAAATGGCACACTGTTTGCACATACAGCAGAATGAGGTGGTAATGGGGTGGCAGAAGAAGAAGAAGAAGATATTGGATTTATAACCCACCTCTCAAAGTCTCAGAGTGGCTTACAATCTCCTTCCCTTCCTCTCCCCACAACAGACACCCTGTGAGGTAGGTGGGGCTGAGAGAGTTCTGAGAGAGCTGTGACTGACCCATGGTCACTCCGCTGGCTACATATGGAGGAGTGGGGAATCAAACACAGTTCTCCAGATTAGAGTCCACTGCTCTTAACCACTACACCAAACTGGTTCTCATGTGGCATTGTGATTTTACTTCTGCTTTTTATGGCACCTGAAGAAGGGTCAAACAGCCTCTACCAGTGTTTGGGGGGTAAGGGAACACTTTGAAGGTGAGTTCCCCCAGTTATAGTGTGAATACAAGTCAAGTCGAGCACCTGTGACCTGACTCTTGTATTAACAAGAAGCTGGCCTCATCAACAGGACAAGTTTCCATGGCTAGAAGTGTTAATTCTGAACCCAAGTACATGGAGTTCTTAGCTAGGGAAACTCACACTTTAAACTCCAAATTGATTAGACAAATCAAAATTGTGCCAATTGATGTATTCATTCAGAAATGCATAAAATGCATTCAGAAAGGCATACTTTCATCCAAGCTGGGGATTTGCTTTATTTAGACTAGGGAATTTTGGATAGGAAGCTCTGTGATTCTTTACAAGAGTCAAGACTGCAGAGGCCCACCAAGGGCCTTCAGCTTCCCCTGGTCGAGCACTCATAATCTGGATATTCTTGACCTTTGTTCTTTCCCTTGAAAATAATGATTGCAGCCTACAAGAACGTGTGCTGTTGGAAACATTACAGTTCACAAGACTCGTTTTTGCCCTCGAAAGCATGTCATGATGACTTCGCATAATTACAGTCGCACCTAACAAAGTGAGAAATCCGAGATGGGCTGGAGGAAATCTCTGAAAACTTTCCTATGGCTTTATAAGGAAATGCTGCAGCAGATCCCAGCTGCAGCACCAAGGTGAGTTTGAATCAAAAGTGCTCTGCTGCCATCTTCAGGAAAGTATGCACAAAAGGCGAGAGCCTTGCCAAAGTGAGACCTTCTCCACGTTATGAAGAGACATTTGTAGAAAATGAAAACTGATCTATATTTATTTAGAAAATGAATGCCCTGCCTTCCTGCCCTGATCAGGGCCACCAAGGGGGCCAGCAGATTAAAAACATACATAATAAAAATGTGTCTTTAAAAAACCTTTAAAACCAAATAAAAAATTCATTGTTAAAATGCTTAAAACCTAGCTATAGTACAATAAAGTACACATACATAAAAGAAACAAAACACCAGATGAAAATAAACAATTAAAACACCAGAAGAAACAAAAAAGAGTCTTTACTTGCTGCTGGAAGATGGCAACAGGAGGAGACAAACTACTCTCCCTGGGAACTAGAGTTTTGATGCCACCACTGAGAAGGCTTTCTCCTGGGTTGCTACCTACCTAATCTCAAAAGGTGGGGCACCAGAAGCAGGGCATCAGATGATGACTATAGTGGTCAGGTAGGTTCGTAAGGGAGTAAGCAATCCTTCAGGTACCTGATCCCAAGCCACATAGGGCTTTAAAGATCAACTCAGCAAGAGTTCTCATGACAGAGAAATATATCCTCCAGGTCATGGGTTCCATTGGGAATGCTGTCACTATTAGGAAGTTTCTCCTGTGCCCTGGAACTTAAACCCATTAGACCTGGAGCAGCAAGGAACAACCTCTAGCTCTGGGTCTCTTCTGTGTGATGGGACAGCCCTGCAGGTGTTTGAGGAGTGGGGTGACATCTGATAGATAAACAAACATCACAAGTTATGAAGCTATTTTGTTGTTGCAGTAATTTTCATTCACCTTTTCTTTCCAGGTGTATTATTTTCCATTCTATAACCGAAGCCTACACAACTTGAGAGCCACCAAGCTGATCACAGACCATCTTTCAGGGGTTCAGTTAACCTCCTGTTTTATTTCCTAGCTGTGATGGAGGGAATGATCCCAGGTCAGGAAAAGCTGGAAACCTCTGTGCTAGAGACAACACCAGCTTTAAAACGGTACCTGACCTCTTGTTAGTGGATCACATTTCTCTAGAATGAAATACTTTTTCCTGCCCTCAGACGGGATGATCCGATGGCCCCCTAAAAATACTGGCTGGCTATTCTATTCCATTAATATAGCTAATTCTCAGTGTGGCTAAATGTGTGAATCAAGAATTAAATCAAGAGACGGGAGCCACGAACAAACAGCACAGATCTTTCTGTATCGCTGCAATTATTTATTATTTATTTAATTCAGAGGTCATTTGGGGGGGATCGCGGGGGATCGCAGTTCCCCCGGGTGAGGTACGGGGGCGGGGCACATGACGAAGCCCCGCCCCCTGCTTCCGGCCGCCCCGTTTCCGGCCCTCATTCAGCCAGGAGGAGGCAGGAGAAGAGGGAGGGTAAGTTGCT